>NC_045786.1:156813818-157118864 GCF_009873245.2 Balaenoptera musculus
AACCTCTCAACATAGAAAAGTTTTGCAAAAATATTATCTTTGAATCAATATGGATATGATATTGATGTTACTTTTGATTGTCAGACCACAGTTTCCCTGCACTGTTTATTTTTATTAGTATTATTTTTTAATTATTATGAATGCAAGAACACATACACAAAACAAATGCGAAACACAACTCCGCAGAGTGAGGTAGCATATGTTTGCAGAAACTTCTTGACTTATTAACAGCCAATCATCTTTATGCAAAAAATAAAAATCTAGGTTTCATCTGGCCACGTTAAAATTGTCCCTAAGGCTCTAAGTCCTTGTGGGTAGGGTTTATGTTTCCTAGATGTCAACATAAGTAAACTTTCAGAAACATTTTCAGTCGTTTATAAGCACTAATAAGCCCCATACTTATGATAATAGAGTAAGAGTCCAGTTGCTGTACCCACAGGATAAAAAAGGGTTTGTGGGTTTTTGTAGATATAACATGTAGAAAATGCAGTTGCCTTCAGTTGAGAATAAAACACAGATCCCTCCCAGACATAGTCCCTGAAATTGAGCTTATGAGAAGCAACAGAAAATATTTGAAGAGGGAACATGTATATAAACAAGCAATAAAGTAGAACAGGAACCATATTTGAAATCTGACACCAAACGTCCTCTCCAGTATGGTATTCTTTTTAGCCCTACTGAATAAATGTGACGTAACAAATTAAAGAAAATATTTAAGAAAATGGTGAATTGATTGACAAGAGAATCACACCATCATATGAAAACACCTCTGCATATCTTGCTTAAAAAAATCAGTTTTCACCATCCAGTGGTTAAAGCAGTAGAAGTAATATCATGTTTGCCATTAGCGTTTACACTAGGAAATGACCAAAACTACTATTATTGTAAAAAAAAAGAAGGATTCTACAGAAATTGTAAAATTCATAATTCTTTTCTTAGAGGGAGCATGATTTTGAACAGATACACTTAATATTATGTAGACTTTCCAGTTCATGTTTCTTTTCATCTGTGAGAAGAAAAGAGTATTTTTCTTTTTCCATGACCAGCAATTATATCTTTTTTATTAGTCCATCAATAGTGATAGATAGGGGTAATATAGTACCACTTTGAGACAATCTACAGTCCATCAAAGAATCAAGAATAAAGCTAGTAAACTGCAGACACTAATAGTCTTTTCTTTGAGCAAGCCATTTACTGAGAATGTGCATTAAACTCCAATTCCCATCATTTCTAGAGTCAACTGATTTATCCATTAAAAAAAAAAAATCTCGAAATGCCTTGGCATTTTCTGTTTCCCTAAATATTTAGTAGTACATCAAAATGCATTCCCTCAAAATCTTTCTCCTCCTTTGTTTTTCTTTCCACTTGGAAAAGTTGACACAAAAGGCCTTTCCGAGAACTTTTGTCCAATCTTCATGTATGACCACCACAGGGTGACGCCATTTTCTTGAAGGCAAATTGTCCTGGGAAAGGCAATTGAAATTTGGAAGGAAAAAAACAAAAAGAAAACAAAAAAACTCACAAAAAGTTAGCTTGGAAAATCTAATCTATAGAACATAAACACAAAACGGTGATGTTCTACCTTCCTTTCATTACCTGTTCATATAAAATTAAGAAGTGCTAAATGATATTCACTGTATTTAAAAAAAAAAAAAAGGAACACCATCATCTTTGTTTTAAGTAGCTCTTTCCCAGTGATAAATTCTTATAAACCCCAAGGAAAGCAAAAACAAAACAAAAACTTAAATTGAAAGATAATTGAACCATGAAAGCCTACATTGCTTCAGATTTTAATTTTTTTCTTCCTTGGAAAGTGATTAAATCTATTATTGTTTAGCACTTTGGGTACATCACAAATTACAGTCTGTAAAGATATTAAATGATGCGTATCTTATTCACTACAGAGACCCCTAAGTCATTTTTATTGATGCTCATCCAGTGTGTACTGCTCAGGTTAAAGAGCTGAGGTTGTGAAGCTGAGTCAGTAACAAGAGTTCAAGGCCAGGCTCAGGTCTGCTCTGCTAGACCATTCAGATTCATTCTTCTGTGATCTCTTGCATCACTTCACCCTCATCCCTCTTGCAAACAAATGCTAACATCATTTGTTCTTCATTGTACTCTTTAAGACCCACAAAACTAATTTTCAGCCATTGCAGCATAGTGATAATTACATTTTTGGTCAGTCCATTCTTCCAATAAGCAGCTCAAACTTCATAAAATCCTTTTTACTAACAATTCTTTTCTGTTTAATATTTTCTGTCCATATCTTTTCTTCATCCTGACCCTGCCTAAAAGTAAACAGAATCTTTTCTGATCTTTCATACTTGTGAATTAATTCGTCCTCACAGAATGTACCAGACTGTCTCTGGCAGTCTTCACCATAAACTGGAACGTCTCAGACAAGATTTAGAGAGGGAAAGAGATTTGGGTTACCGTTCCAGTGCAGGCTAGTTCTCGGTATAAATTTAGAGGAAGCACTAAATCTCTGAGTTTCTGTATTCTCATTTGCAAAATGATTTTTTAAAATTTACCTTATACATAAAAGAAATACACATGATGCACAGTGGTGATTGTTATCCTTCTCACCCCACCCCCTTCTTCTAGACAAATAAATATAAATTCCCATGCATTTCACTGGAAACATTGGGTTGTAAGGAAGGCTGGGTCAAAGTTCCTGCAAAGGTACCATGTTGTCCCACTCTGGAAATGGAATTCCTGGAATAAAATGAGGAATTATTTCCTTTGTTTTCTGCATAATTTTTCAAAATAGGTTATTACTGGGACTTCTCTGGTGGTGCAGTGGTTAAGAATCTACCTGCCAATGCAGGGGACACCGGTTTCGAGCCCTGGTCCAGGAAGATCCCACATGCCGCGGAGCAACTAAGCCCGTGCGCCACAACTACTGAGGCTGCATGCCACAACTACTGAAGCCCGCACGCCTAGAGACCATGCTCCGCAACAAAGAGAAACCACCCAATGAGAAGCCCACATGCCGCAACTAGAAAAAGCCTGCATGCAGCAACGAAGACCCAGTGCAGCCAAAAATAAAATAAATAATAAATAAATAAATTTTAAATGATAGGTTATCAGGATGCTGGAGGAAACACACTTACATGAAGGAATCTAGTTCATCTCTTAGCCTCTCCTTCTCTCTCTGCCCTGACCACATGGGGCCTCCTTGCTGTAAATAAAACCCACACCATATGCTGCTGTTACAGGGTCTTTGCAAGAGTTGTTCTTCCTTCTCTTGGTGTTCCCCAGAAATACCATAGCTCAGACACTCTTCACTTTCTTATTATTTCAAACTCATTGTTTAATTATCTATGCACTATGATGCCCTTACTTTAAAATCACTTCTGCATTCCCCTCTTTTATCACTGGACAGCATTCCTCCCTTTCTCTCAGGTCGTCTATTGTTACTGTAGGTTTCATGTATCGCCTGCCTGCCATGCTGGCATATTAGCTCCAGTCAGGGAGGGTTTTAAGTCCGTGTTGTGACCTAGAAAAGGGCTGAGCACGTTAGGTGCTCAGTAACAACGTGTGGACCTATACAAATAAATTAGACATGTCAAACTAACCAAGTTGAACTTACTAAGGAAAGTTCTTCTAGGACTAGGAATCTGTACTGTAGCCTTTTAGACCTAGATTGAGCTAAGCTCAGTGGATTACTTCAAACCTTTCAAATAAGCAAAAATAAAGCATTGGGTATATATAGTGCCTGATGAATATTTTTTCTTCTTCTGAAGGACCAAAATTTAAATTTAAGTTAATTTAAAGCACTAAAGTAATATGAGCATACTACTAAAAATAATTCCATTAGCTTATATAGAGAGGGGATGTGCCAGTTAAATTCACAAAGAGGCAAATAGACCACTACTTAAAAAGTACTTTTGTATTCTTTATAGATGTACTATCTACTTTTGATTCTATTCTGTGGTTATATGCCTAATATATTTCTTCAGGTACAAGAGTTAAGAAAAAGACTTACACCAAACCCCTACTGTGTTTCTCTAGATACTATTTTTCATGATAAAAATGATCTCTAAAGATATTTTTATATTCATTTATGCCTGGACACTATGTGAAATTGTTTGGTTTGGTTTTTTTCTTCAAAATATTACTCTGCTTGTAATGGCACTGTTGCTGATGGGATCTTCACACTAATTCCATGCACACAAGGAGGAGAATGAAATGGAAATAATGACTCATGACGGTAATTTGTAGCTCAATGTGAAATCTCTTGGTAGGATGTGTGTTCCTGTATCCCATAAACAGAGTTAAAAACTGCATTGTATTCATATCCAGAGGGATCTAACTAATGTATTAGCAAATTATAATAAAGGGAAAAATGGAAAAAGAAGACTAATGTTGGCAACTAAGAATCACAGAAATCAGAGGAGCAGTGCCCATTACATGTCGGTTTCTAGACTAATGGGTGCTAGAGTTAGCTCACAATAGGCAAATTACTTGAATATAGTAATAACTGAATTTTGAAAGCAAATTAATTTAAATAACCTTTTAAGCTTCAGTAACTTACCATTAAGTGTAGTGCATTGTAAGCTTTGATGCCCTGTGGTTTCTTCGGTTATTAAAGATGCAAAGTGCTTAAAATCAATAGGACATATTGGTCTCATTATGCTTCTAATCCATGACTAGAGATACTGATGGTATTACTATTAAAACTCTAAATATATTTATCATTCATCACAGTGTTGTGTGTAGGTATGAACAGAAAGTGCCTGAAACACATAAATAGAAAGATGGAAATATAATGATGTTAAATAGCACGATTGGTATTTACTATTCTCCTCCCAGCTCGTAGCTCATGCCATGTTGCAAATAAAGAAGCTCACTCATTCCTTGGTTTGAGGAAACATGCTCAATTTGTATTGGCCCCAGTGTTGACTGGGGAACTGTGCTGATGGCAGACGCACTCTTTTCTTTTTCTCTAAATCATGCACGGTCTCACATATAGCTTCCGTTCACTCTTTCCTGCTGCCTTGAAGTCATTAAAGCAGTCCACAAATATTTGATTCTTGCTCTCCTTCTGGACCTCTCCCACCAGAGGGAATTTTTTCTTGACCATGTGTCTGGAATTGACACGTAGCATAAAACAGAAGAGATGGGTGTCATGGAAAAGAGCTTTAAAGAGTCAGTGCATACTTGCCATTTGCAAAGGATTATTTTTCAATCTACGGCAAGACATGGACTCTTCAGCCTAGATCCTGAAGAATGGACAAAGAGAATGTGGAAACTGAGAAGTTTCCAAACTTTGATGCACATAGCATGAGGGAAAAATAAACATTTCTTAGTTTATGCCAATGATGCACTACTATATTTGTTACCTCTGCATAACTTAGCTTATCCTGAATGATTCATTTAGTTATATCAGATCATCCAATCGTGCCGAGAAGTTCTTCAGAAGCCTCTAAGCCTCCATCCTTTCTTGCCTTCTCTTCAGTTACTCTCATGTTTTGTTCTATTTTGGGGACAAGGATATATAATCATAACTACCATGCATGTGAAGTTATGCAATGACCTTATTGTGGGGAATTTTTTAAATTAATTAATTAATTAACTTATTTATTTATTTATTTTTACTTCTTACCATTTTTTCAGATTTACTGAGGTATAATTAACAGATCTTAACTACACATATTTAAAGTGCACATGATGCTTTAACATATATATGTGTATATATACACCTTTGAAGCATTACCACAATCAAGATAATGAACATAACCATCCTCTCCCAGAGCTTCCTCTTAGCTCTTTTTAAAAAATTTTTATTGAAATATAGTTGATTTACAATGTTGTGTTAGTTTCAGATGTATAGCAAAGTAATTCAGTTATCCATATATATGTATATATATTCTCTTTTAGATTCTTTTCCATTATAGGTTATTACAAGATATTAAGTAGAGTTCTCTGTGGTCAGTAAACAGATTTATTATCCACCATAAAAAAATTGAAGCAGTTCAAAAGACCACATCATAAATCTGAAGAAAGCTCTCCATGTTGACTTCTTTCCCTAATTAAAAACTTCTAAGCCATCAACTTTTAATATCTATAAGGCTATTATTTTTCCAATTGTATATATTTTTTTCTGTTTCAGTAGATAAAGTAGAATGCGTAATGTATGCACAGAGTTTTAAAATATAGTATTTTCTGATTACATTATAATTTATTTACATCAAATAATTATTTCAATAATATTTGTTGTGTGCCTTCTGCATTCCAAGTACTTGTCTAGGTTGCTGGAAACAAGGAGTCAGACAAACTAGATACAGCCTCTCCCTTCATGGGATAAACATTCTAGAACAAGTGAGAGTTACATCAAGTGATGATAAAAAATGTAGCATGTAAGGGGGATAATGAGTCTCCATTGTAAAGCATGGTGGAAGGAGTAGAATAGTTATTTTATAAAGATTTTTCAGGTAAGATTTTTTGTGAAAATTGACGTTTAAGCTAACTTTAGGAGAAAAAGAAATTGGAAATTCTGAAATTTTGGAAAAGGCACAAATAAATATATAAAGTGAAGTAAATTCAGAAAAGTACAAAAAATAAATTACCCATTTCCCAGCTACCATTAAACAGTTTTGTATTAACATCAAGGATTTTAAAAATAAATAAATTTTTATTTTATTATAATATATCATTAACAGTTTTTTTTCCATTTCTATTAATAATCTTCTTTTTAAAAATCTAGAATGCATCCTAAACTATTAACACTGTACGGTTCTTGAAGGTAGAATGATGAGAAACTTTTTCTTTGTGCTTTTTACATTTTATAGTACTAAATATTTTAAATCAGAAAACTCATAAGGTTTGTAAAATATTCTTCTGCAGAGTAATCACCAATGGCTCTACAGTATTCCATTATACAACTAATTAGCCAAAACAAAATTTATTTTATTAAGCCACCATTATTGGATATTTAATTTCTCCAAATTTTTAGTGAATAACAAGATTTTAATGATTTTCATGATAAATATATAATATACCAGCAACATCATAAGCCAATTAGACTTTCATGGCATAGTCTGGCAATATATAATTTTGTATTCTATAGGAAAACTGTATTATGCATTCCAAACCATTTATATAAAGAGTAATATTTGGAGCATAATCCATGTGTTAATTGTGTGCCTTCTCTACAGTGAAATAGTTTTACAGCTTGAGCTGCTCCTATACATTGCTTGAATGTATGGATATGATATCTGTTAACCTTTAAATGGCTAGGCTACACTGGGCATTACATGAAGCAACAAGTATTGTTTTTCATTTGAACAATTTATAGCACTAATAAATAATATGGACGTTCCAACCACCTTCTGGTGATGAAAGGGAGGGGTTAAACTGAAGAAACACATCAGGTAGGTCCATGATTGAGGAAACCATAGGGTATGCGAGCCTCAGTGTACTAGGCAACATTCTGTGATAACCAGCCCTTCACTCCAGCTGATTTGATGGCTCAACTTTGTGTTCAAACTCATCTGGAACTATTTTAACACCATGCTTATCACATTGCACTGAAATCGCTTGCTTCAGTGTCTCCCACTTAAACTGCCAACTTCTTAAAATTAGGGACCACATATTTTCTCTGTGAAATCATTACATGTTAGCCCAGTGTCCAGCTCATGCTGGCTCCTCAAGAGATGTTTACTGACCTGAAATAAAACCACCTGAGGGATGTCATGGAAGACAGTATTAATACTGATGTTAGAATAATGTAGATACTTGACCAGGAAAAATCAAAATTTGAATAGAAAGAATGTCATTATCAGGTCTGGAGAAATGCATTCTTTTTTTTTTTTTAATTAATTTTTATTGGAATAGAGTTGCTTTACGATGTTGTGTTCGTTTCTGCTGTACAGCAAAGTGAATTAGCTATACGTATACATATATCCCCTTTTTTGGAACTCCTTCCCATTTAGGTCACCAAAGAGCATTAAGTAGAGTTTTCTGTGCTATACAGTAGGTTCTCATGAGTTACCTGTTTTATACATAGTAGTGTATATATGTCAATCCTAATCTCCCAATTCATCCCACCCCCTTCTTCCCCCCTTGGTATCCATACGTTTGTTCTCTATGTCTGTGTCTCTATTTCTGCTTTGCAAATAAGTTCATCTGTATCATTTTTCTAGATTCCACATATAAGCAATATCATACGATATTTGTTTTTCTCTTTCTGACTTACTTCACTCTGTATGACAGTCTCTAGGTCTGTCCACGTCCCTGCAAATAGCACAACTTTGTTCCTTTTTATGGCTGAGTAATATCCCATGGTATATATGTACCACGTTTTCTTTATCCATTCCTCTGTTGATGGACATTTAGGTTGCTTCCATGTCCTGGCTATTGTAAATAGTGCTGCAATGTACACTGGGGTGTGTGTATCTTTTGGAATTATGGTTTTATTTGGGTATATGCCCAGGAGTGGGATTGCTAGGTCACATGGTAACTCTATTTTTATTTTTTTAAGAAACCTCCATACTGTTCTCCATAGTGACTGTATCAATTTACATTCCCACCAACAATGTAAGAAGGTTCCCTTTTCTCCACACCCTCTCCAGCATTTATTGTTTGTAGATTTTTTGATGATGGCAATTCTGACTGGTGTGCGGTGATACCTCATTGTAGATTTGATTTGCATTTCTCTAATAAGTAGTGATGTTGAGCACCTTTTCATGTGTTTGTTGGACATCTGTATGTCATCTTTGGAGAAATACATTCTTAGCACTCAGATTAGAGTTCCCTTCAGTAGACAGGACCACAGAGAGTGTTGGAATTGTGCCTACAACACTGAAAAAGAAATAAAGTGATCTCTCTTCTCTTCCAACAATGGAATCTTCCCTTTCTCCATGAGGAATAGTCCTATATTATATAAAAAAGAGGTTTCACTCATAAATAGACTCCAGCTAATACCCAAAACCTTCCACTTTCTCCCTCACCACCTTTCACCATCCTTACCCCTTCCATCTGGACAAATTAAAGATGATAAAGAAATTTGAAAAATCAGTTCATACAAATGATGGGCACAGAATAGCTGCTGGAAATGCAAAGCTAATAATAAGAGACCCCCCCAATCCCTATCCCCATAGTTATACTACCTAAGGGAACTATGAGAATAAAACTCTCTGCTCTCAACTTCAGTCAAGTAATTGACAGTCCCCCATGGAAATGGTCTGAAATGTATCACTCTGTGTGCACCAAGACCATGTTTCTCAAGGACTACCCACAACCAATGACTGAAAATGGTAGAGGTAGAAACATTTCTGGAAGATGAGAAATTCTTCCAGGGAACTTTGGCTTGATGACTTCCCAGTGACATTTTTGGACTTTCCTTAAACTGTACAACAGCTTAAGGATGTTCAATTCACCTTCTTTCCTTCTCTCTCACTCTTTCATTCAGGGTCAGACCTGCATCATGATCTGATGGCTCTCCCAGCATTTCTGGATCTCTCTCCATTTTCTTTCACAGGCATTTCTCATAATAACATTCTTGTACATTTAACCCTATCTTGCAAAGATCTGAGTAACAAAATAACAAAATATAGATGGATGCTATAATGACTTATAGCATATTTTATGTTTTATATCTCAATTTATCTATCAATCATATATCTATCCATCCATCTATTTAGTTGTTTGAATGTATCCATGATATGATTGTAAATATCATGACAAGGCCTGGTTTATCATGTGTAGCAATTCTTCACTGCTATGTGTGTTAGTTTTCTAGGGCTGCTGTAAGAAAGTACCACAAACTGGGTGGCTTAAAACAACAGAAATATACTCTCTCACAGTTCTGGATTCTAGATGTCTGAAATTCAGGTGTCAGTAGGGCCACAGCCTCTCTGAAAATTTAAAGAAGAATCCTTTCTTTCCTCTTTCTAGTTTTGTTGGTTTCCAGCAACCATTGGTGTTTCTTGGCTTGAAGATGCATCATTCTAATCTCTGCCTCTGTCTTCACATGGCCTTCTCTCTCGTGTGTCTCCTAACTCTATTTCTAAATTTCCCTCTTTTTATAAGGTCTATGGTTATTGGATTAGGACCTACTGTAATCCAGTGACCTCATCTTAACTTGATTACTTAAGATCTTATTTACAAATAGGGTCACATTCACAGGTACCACCAATTAGGACTCGAACATATTTTCTGGGGGACACAATTCTATCCATCTGTGTGACTTGGTTTCACTGCTGCTGCTGGTGTTGCCCCAATTGCTGTAGTTGATCCAGATACCTCAAGAAATCTCTGTTATCATGTTGCTAACATGATAACTCTCTCTCTCTGTTGATCCCAAAGTACCCCCAATTAATACCAATCACTTTTAATTCAGGTTTAACCAATGTTTGCTCTATTCATACACAGCATGTATAACAGTATGGGAAGCTAACCTGACAGTGAGATTAATATGTCCTTCCTGTACTGAGGAAGGGATCTTATCTTCCTACTTCTTTTCATGGTCTTTGCAAACATGTGACACACAGGGAGATAATCTGGGTAATTTTCATGCCATTCTCCTTTTGTTGCTCCTATTTCTGAGTCTTATTGGTGGGGGGGGTAATGAAAGGAAATCCATAGGTTTAAGGCATATAGAGATTTGTGAGGCTGGGAAAATTGATTTTTAAGGCTCATGAACCATATATAAGTGTTATTCTAGGCAAATAATCTTTCTAATCCAACACACTGTGGTGCCTTTCCAGGGACTGGCACAACATGTGCATATAAAGGTGATAAATGTTAAACTTACAAGGAGAAAAAATAATTCAATCATATTGTACTTTACCTATACTTTAATACATGTGTCAGTGTCTATATGTCTGTGATTATGTCAAGGAAAGGCTTCTGTTACGTGAAAGATATTATGCTAGTTGTTAAAATACAAAGAGAAGAAGATCCATGTTAATTTTAAATCCCTACTACATGACAGACACTGATCTTGGAGCTTCTCAAACATTTGCTCTTTAAATTCCTAAGGCCAATTGTATCCAGTAGCTAACATTATCCATATTTCTTCATAAACTACGTAGTACATGAATCAGAACTTAAAGGCAATTCAGAGCTTAGATTTGGAAACACATACCTTCCTTATCAAGGTAGAATTAGGCATGATTCTTGCCCATAAGAAGCTCATTTTATTGTGTGGGATGTCTCCAAACTAATGTGACTCCAATGTCTTGTGAAAAGTTCCTTCATTTTCCCTCCTAAACATGCTAATTATCAATTTTTTTTGCCTTAATTAATGTCACCATTAGAAACTAGATATGAAAAGAGTCTAAGATTCTTCTCTTCCTTCTACCTCTAATTACAACCCCAGGTAAAGACTGTTGATTTTACTTCTAAAGTATATTGTAAATATGACCACTTCTCAAACTTCCCCTTGTGACCACCTCATTTCATATCATCATTATTGTTCTGCCAGAATTAATGCAACAGCCAACAAACTGATCTCATTTGATTAATCTTACTTCCACTACAGCTCATTCTACAAAAACATATAGTCATATGTCAAAAAATAAAAGATTGCTTAACACACTTCACTGACTTTCCACTGTAATCAGTATAAGATTCCAGATCCTTACCTTGGACCAAAGTTTCCACAAAAGTCTATCACTATGTCTCTAACTTCATCTCCCTCCTCATACAAGGGTTGCCCTCTGTCTGTGCATCAAACGTGTCAAGCATTTTATAAACTCAGGGAAAATCCACTTATTCTTTGCTTTCCCTGCATCTAGCTTTTCATATGTTTACACGTGGCTGTGTTTTTACTCATCATTCCTGAATCCATTCAAGAAGGAGCTCATTAAAAAGGACTTCATAGAAACCCAACTAAAGTAATCCATCATCCATTGCAGTAGAGCTCTACCCCATAACCTATTTTATTGTTTCCATAACATCATCACAGTCTAAAATTAGTTGGCTTACTCTTTGAGCTTGATATTTTATTATCCGTGTTTCCCTCCTGGAAATAATTTAAGTTCTGCAAAGGCAGGTCTATCATGTTTACTTCTCTATTCCTAGTATTTCAACTATGTCTGGCACAAGGAAGCTGTTCAGAAAAAAAATGTGTTGAATGACTTATTTACATCGTTTTGTATAAAGACAGATGTGAGCAACTGATTGCCTGGGGGAATCAGGAGAGATTACCTATTTGAGCTTGACCATGAAGGGTTCATTTCTTCAACGAAGGTATATTAGAGGTCTACTATGTACTAAATGCTGCATTAGGATGAAGGAGTTACTCAACATATTAAGGTGTTTTACATATCAAACAACATGAGAAGACTCTCATAAAAACTACGAGGATGACTTGGACAGTAAACACTACTGAAATTCAGAAAATAAAAGGATGACAGCGGGCTAGATTAATCAAGGAATGTTTACCAAGAATTGAGTGAGACTTCTTCCCCTCCCACCACTGAAGGAAGAAGGAATTTAAATAGTGTAAAGATTAGAAGTCTATAACAGTAAGGAATGAAACTGCAGAGGTTAGAGTGCATAAATTTGACTTGAGTCAACAATGCCTTATCAGGTGCCCTGAAGTGCATCGTTTGTGTAGTGGAATGGTGGGAGGTGTGGTTAAAATTCATCCTAAGTGGGCCCTGGAAGCCTGCAAAGGCCAGGTTCTCAAGGAGGTTCTCAATGTGCACCTATTAGAGGTGCCCTTGAAACTCAGCGTCTTCCATTTTCACAAGGAAATCATTGTCTACCATTCTACTTAAAATTTAACTTATCCCAACTCTATCAAGAAGGATGAAAGACAGATTGGCTTTACTCTTTACTCTGCTGGGTTAGAATTTTTGAAAACATAATGATAGAATCAAGAATAATTTTGTAAGACACTTTTCTCTATTCTTTTGTATGAAAATTTATATAGATATGGAGACATAGATATATAAAGTTAGATACAGAGATAAAGTTAGATACAGAGATAACTCTAGATCTCCAAAAGCATCATTTCCAAAAATAACCATAGAATTCTGTAACTAGAAAAAACATGTTAAGTTATGTAGTTAAAACCAAGTAATTTAAAGTTTGGATTTCTAATAAGTTAATATTTAATAATACATGCAGTAGAATTACTATTTTTGAAAGTCCATGGCAGAGAAAGGAAATCTGGCCTTCCGACTATTAGCAACTTCATGTCAAATAGAGATTAGAAGATTCCACATACTGAGGAACTTAATCAGTAATACATTATTTTCAACTTTACTCTGCCAATTTCATACAGGGGTACATTGACCAACTACTATATATAGGTATATGTGTATACACAGTCATATGTGTATATATCCTTGCTTTTACTTGTCTTTCTGTTTTATACATACTCATGTAAACATAGAATACCTATACACATGTACAAATATATGTGTTAAATATATATGTATATATAGACATATATGTGTATCTATAACTTATTTGTATATGTTTGTATAATACGTATATGAATGTGTTTAAAAAGAGACAAGTAAAAATCAAGGATATAAACAATTTATCAAAATGGGTCACCTATGAAACTCTAAACTGATCTGAATTTGAATTAATATTTTTCTTTCTTTCTTTCTTTCTTTCTTTCTTTCTTTCTTTTTCTTTCTTTCTTTCTTTCTTTCTTTCTTTCTTTCTTTCTTTCTTTCTTTCTTTCTTTCTTTCTTTCTTTCTTTCTTTCTTTCTTTCAACTTAATGTGCAATTCCTGTGTTTAGTTATTAAAGAAACAAAATGTTAAAATCTCATAAATCTAAATATGAGGGGAAAAGTTATCATAATACTTTATCTTCCAGACCAAGAAATATGACTATGCTAGCACTATTCTGTGGGCTTGGCTTGTTTGCAACGGCAAAACAAATTCCACATGTCCTTTCTGCTCCATGCTCTGTACAGATATTTCTGGATTTCCTTATGAGCTGCTGAACTGGCACAGATGCCTGGGTATTCAGAATGGTTTTTGCTTTCTTCATTGAGATTCATGGATTTAAATCCCCAGGACTGGCTTGAATATTGTGGATTTGTTCTCTAGATCACTATCTAGCACGTTGAGAAGAGGTGAAATGGCATTGATGTCTGGGAAAGTCAAAGTGTTCATGGTCCCCTTTGGGCAGCAAACCCCCAAGGTTGTGTGCACATCGCAGTGATAGAGTAATTAAGTTCAGAGCATTTTTTAAAGGAGAAGAAGAACTAGAGAAATATAAATAAAACCTTTGGTACTTTTGCAGAGAAAACATTATAAACAAGTAGGTTTATAGCATCATGGTAGAAATCATATCTACACAGAACTTCCAAATTATCTTTCCTTTGCAAAAATATATAGCAAAAAAGGAATAGGGTTCAAACTCATACTTTATTAAAACAATTAGGCACTATCCATTAGCGCCCATAGCCCATGAGAGCAATTTTGCTTCAGAATATGTTTTGCTGTTGATAATAAAAATGTCAACAGTATTAAAAGAGTAATTGTTAAACAAAGCTTTCAGTGACGATTATTAATTTTTTAAAGGTTAAAAGATGTTTCTTTCTCTTGTTAGCTAACCTCAGTACCCCAAATATCTATCAAATTCTAAAAAGGTTGGTGGCAGATTACTTTTATTCTCCACCTGCCAATTAAATAAAAATACGTTTTCTGGGTGGGGTGGTATAATTTCTCTGGTCATAGGTCCTTATACCTGAGGAAACAACACATCTATGGTGTTTTCAACGGAATATCAATTTGTGCCCTATTTGTAGAAGAATGAAAATGAAGAACTACAAAGCAGGTGAGATGGGTCCTTGAGACATAAGGAGATTGAGTATTTTACTCTATTTGCTCAGACAAGCTTCAGTTTTCTTAACTGAAAGGTAGAATTGGTACTTAGTACTCAGCAGGTTAAAAGATTGCAATGCTGAAAGGAAAATGCTTAAATTTGTATTTTGTTAACACATATATTTTTCAGATAGTGAGAAAATGTGTAGAAACGACAGGTACCAATTATTAAGCCTCTGAGCACTCTGTTGCCCAGAGGTTCTCTACATGTATTTTATCACATTTAATATTCTCAGCAAGAACTAACGTTCTCAACAAGGAGATGTATGTTATTGTCCCCATCTTACAGACGTGGAAACTGAGTCACAAATTGTTAAGTCATTCCCAAATAGTATAAGAGTTCAAACCTAGCTCTTTCTAGTTCCAAAAACAATATCTTTCTGACACGTTACAGTCTTCCAGGGAGCATAAATAGTAGTGAAAAGTGAATACTTACACTAATAATCTGGCTAGAATGTTCTCTCTGAAGCTAAGCTCTGCATTAGGTTGGAATAGGTTGACCAAACGTAACTATTTGGGTGTTATGTACATATAGCCTAAAGCAAATATTAATGACAGAAATAGTAGATGAGTTTTCCATGGTTTAAGCATTTTGTTTTTTGAAAAGGAACACATGAAAAAAATAAATACATTGTTTAACTTGGCCAGATTCAGTGAGTAAGCCATTAGTACAGTGGTATTGAAATCTCAATTTTTAACTCTCAAGTTTTTAGTTTAAAAACTTGGCTTATTTTTGTTTTTTGTTTTTGTTTTTGGGTATCATCAAAAATAATATTTAAATAATTGTTAGCTTTCTACAATGTGACTTGTGAAGTATCTTTCTCTACTTGGTGATATGGCAGGGCATAACCAAATGTATGCCAAACTGTTTTTGACACTAAAAAGAGCTAGGTTTGAATTCTTATTTAAATGATTTGTGACTTAAACAATTTGTGACTCAGTTTCCTCATCCATAAGATGGGGACAATAACATACATCTGATATTTTAGGAAGACAAAGAAGTTTTTCATAGAGAAATATCTTAAATATTATTTTAATATATATGCTTTTTCTGTATAATATTAAATCCACATAGTCACACTGTATATCTCTAATAATGACAAAAATTTTTCAACTAACTCAACTTCTGAATTTTTTGTTGACCATTTGACTTTTACTAACCTCACATTAGGACAGGAAGAGAAATATGTCCTTCCTTGGGAAACTCCTGCAATGTTACAAAAACATGAATATGGCAGAGGTTGTAAGTTAACTTTGAAAGTGTGCTGATAAACTTTGAATTATTTATCTGTGAAATTTAAAACATGTGTGGGTAGCTGCTTGTTGGAAAACTGCTCTAAATCTTTAGTCCAGTATCACTGAGCATTGCCCTCGGTGATTCAGAGAAATTAAAAGGTAAGATTTCTGCTTCCTGGAAATAAGTCATGAACTGGCTTTGCATGTCTCTATTTTGGTCTGGCATACACATTTACTGGCAGGTCTAATAGCAACCTCGAAAGAAATTCAGATTAAGGAAATAATGTGATATTATTATTTCCATTCCAGAAATTGGTCTAAATGGCATGATAATGATAACTTGTTGAAGCCATTAGAGTGTGTGCGTGTGTGTGTGCGTACATGAGTACAGATACATTATTTATAGGTATATGATACATCAGCATATATTTCAAGGATACACATGTATTTCCAAATACTATGACCTATAGATTACATCTATGTAGGGAGAAAACAAAAAACAACAACCTTTTGAAAATTTGGACAATTTAGTAACTAGATACAGTTTAAAAATTTTTTTTAAAGTTTATTTTACTTGTTTCAGTTTTGATATTGGGGTTAAACAGTTCTATACTCAGACAGAATCATAACACATTTATGGTCAGGGAACTTCCTGCTGCTTCCTTGGTCCCTGTCATAGCAATTGGACTATAAGAAGAGTCAAGTGTGGAGAGTCTCTTAATATATAAAATGTCATTTGGTTGGCTTCTTAGGTCTCTTTGGTGTAAACTAAAATTCTGCCCATCATCCCTTCCCTCAACAAAATAAAAATGTCTAGAAAGGGCCAAACTCATAGATCTCTAAATTTCTAAAGTGTTAGCATCCTTTTGTTGTGTTTCCTGCAAAATCTTATGTTTACACTTATGAACTTCAGTTTCCCTGAGCTCTTGGACCTTTAGAACTGAACAAGCTTGGGCAGGAATAATCAACAAGCCATGTCAGAGAGGAAAAGGGCAGGACAAGATGAGAAGGCTCAAGGCCATTTCTTTACATGCTCACATCCCAACCATTGTCCTCTGTGGTCTTTCATATGTGTTTCAACCATGTGAAGACAGCTGATAAATTCTAACATAGTCCCCAGTTGAATAATTTGTTCCAGAGAAAATCCAAGTTGTTTAAAACATCCCGTATAAGTCCATCCACAGTCAAATTTCATGAATTTTATTACAGATTTCTAAGCGTCTTCTCTGAACAGACAATCTGATATGATTCACTTGTCAAAATGAGTTTTCAGGTGTGAGAAAGTCAGTAAAATTAGGAAGTGGAAAGAAGTCCTAGACTGAAGATTTAATTTTATGTGTACCACAAAATCAAGGTCTTAGATTTTCTAAGTGTCATTCCTAAATTTCTGAGTATGTCCCATGTTGGAATTCTGTTGCCCATATGGGAATAACAGTGATGATTTTTGAGCACCTACTATGCAGCATATATTATGATCATGCATATTACTAGCAAGGTGATTTTATAATTTTACAAATGGGAAAATAGTGAGAATAACTTACCTGGCTGCCCCCAAAGCTCATGAGAAGAGAATGGGTTAACTCAGCTTACCTGACCCTGGGGCCTATGCCTTTCCCAAGACAGCAGGTACCCCTTATGATGCTAAAGTATCAGGCCAATGCAAGACTCAAAATAAGATTCCTCTGCTTTAGAAAAGATTATCTGAAGAAGTGTCTACTGACACACGAATGAGATTCTCGAGGTCACATAGCTAAACATAAATATATCATTTCCTATTCTTCTGTCCAGCCACCTCTTTGAATTTTAATTCAAGTTCAGAATCCAGATCACTTTAATCTTTAAATTTTCTGATCTCCAAGAGCTCCTATAGCCTGTGATAAACAATCTAGACATGCATTGTATACTAAAGATTGTGTTGTAGTATTTTGTTGTTTCATTTAAGGAGTGATTGTCTTTAAAATCTGGAGGCCTTTACTAAATGTCCTTTACATACCCCACTCCACCCCAGCTCCCACAAAGTCTATATAATATGCATACAATAAAAGTAATAAATATTATTTATTTAACATGCAATATAGGTATTTATGATAATTTTATATAATTTTTATTACTGTTCGGAAAGGAATAACTTTAGGAAAAATAATTTCTTATCATGGCTGTTCTGCTAATATCTAGTGTGGTGTTGGATGTGTCATATACATTTTTAAGGCCTCAGTTTTCTTGTCAGTGGAATGGAAATTCTATTATATGTCTCATCTTCATTCCCAGTATTAGCATTATCAGCCCATTTGATTCTTTCCCACTTGATAATCTCCCATTTGATTCTTTTTATAAACAGAAGGGGAAAAAAATCCAATGCTTTCCAGAATGTTCATCATATGTTAGCATAATCCCCATGACCATGTTCATGAAATTCAGGGTGCTGTGTGAGTGCCTGACCATGGAAAAGTCAGTTGACCATTGCTTCTATTTCCACTTAGGTAAAGTGGGAATAGCAACATCTTTTGTTTGTAGTTTAGGAATTAAATGAAATAGGTAACTTAAAAACAACTACCCCAAACCTTAAAATTTGCTTACTTCTTAGTTCTTTTAAATGGTAAGATCAGTGAAGAAATTTAAGACTTTGTCCTTCTGTATCCAAGCATGTTAGTTTCCTTCCGATTCTTCTCATGGCTATAATCATTTATATGGTTGCTCCTTAACTTTCCCATGACTTAGCTATTTTTCAACTAACTTTGATACATGTAAAGATTTCTTATTTTTTAGCTATTTAGTATTTTGCATATGTTAGTCCTCTTTCTAGATCATTAATCCACATGAATTAACACTCATCTAAGTGTCTCTATGCTATCTTCCCTTAGGTTTCTTGGTGGTTATTGTTCTTGTTTGCAAATCCTTCAGAAAGATTGTTTTTCAAGATTCCGTATCCGTAGAAACAGTATATAAATTTTCTTTTTAATTTGGAAGAATCTCACTATGCATATCTTATGTGTCTGTAAATATCGGCTTTATTCTCTTTCCATTTATTTCTAATTTTGTAACAAAACACTTGGCAAACAATTTGATCAGTAGGTGGTTTACTACCGGTAAATAATTCAGTACAGAATTCAACACCATTCTGTGATTTTTCTTTTGCACTTAAAGTGAGAACTCTGCTATATGATTTCAAAGAGAATCTTCTAATCTAGTTCATTATTATGTGCAACGTTCACAGAATAATAGGTTGACATTCTCATCTCTTTCTAGAGGAACATTAAGCGTTAAAGCCAACCAAGTTGCTTTCTTCATCTGTACCTTTACTGCACACTAACACACTAAGAAATGTTTTGTCCTTTGCTTTCCCTGTTCCCATGCTTCTTCAGCCATTGACCTTTCCTCCATATACCCACCTCTATAACTAGCCCTCCAGCCTCCCAAATAGTTAAGTACAAATATTTAGTATTATCTATTTCTCTGAAGTGAATTGACCACTTTTTTCCTCCAGGTAATAAAGCAAAATGATAATTGAGATTTTCCATAACAACTGACTGAGAAGTGATAACGGTCATAGATATTTGCATATTTTTTGTCTCTAAAATGTCAACAGATCATATTTATGTACTTTATTTCCATTTTCATCAGAATATTTGGTATTGAATAATTGTAGTCCAAATCCTGTTTTTTCTTATTCCTTCTTTCCTTCCTTTTTTCCTCTCTTTATTATTCTACTTCTTATTCTTCCTTTCTTTCTTTTTCTCTTCTCTATCTCTCTCTTCTTTCTTTCTCTTCTTTTAGTAATTTTATTACTTTTTCTTCTTTGTTTCTTGTGAGGGTGTGTGTTGTGTGTGCATGAACATGTCTGCATTTTGATCACGGCAACATAAACACAGATTCTCTAGGTTCACTAAGTTAAAATAGATTAAGCATAAAGTAATGAACTGATGCCCATTCCTGAATCTTTTTGTTGTGCACTATATACTACTTAAAACCTTTTTCTATCTGTATTATTACCAAATTTCTTGAGTTCAAGTGTTGATCCTTCATACTACATTTACAAAAGAATAGACCAGCAGGTACTGGGGTGGGATTAGAATGTATTATATGTAAAGGGATTAAACATTTTTCAAAGGGCCAAAAACTCATATAATCTCTCCTGAGCTATAGTTGGAGATTTCTTTTTTCCAAATTAACTCTCATTTTAAAAACCTCTCAAGGAAATTCCAAAGTACCCACTTATCTTCTAGTCTTTCTGGAAGAAGATTAAAAGTCTGAGGAAGTAAATGAAATTTCATCAGCTCCATAAAAGAACATAGCTTGAATTTTATTCTCACAGCATAACAACACAAAAACAAGGGTCATCATTTAATCTCACAAACTTTCTTTAAAGGAGCATCCTAAAAACTTTCCACTGTCACTAAACCTTTATAAGAGGTGTTTCAACCTGCAGGACCTCCTCACTTCTGTTATAAATCGCCTAGTGCTGGACATTGTCTGAGCCTAAAAGAATACTTTAAGCAGCAAAGCCAGACATTTCTTACCCGATTTCCTGAAAACTCAGACTTCACTAAGGTTTGGCTCTCCTTCCTTTCAGCCTGGTGAAATTCCAAAAACTTTTAGATTTATATCTCTCATTGAAGACAAAGTAGCAGCATATCAGATTTTTCTTCTCTAGAGAAGAAGAGTTTCTAATTAGGGGCTTTGCAACTATAAACCACTTGGAAAAATATTTAGGCCAACTCCTACATTTGACATTTTTCCTTCAGCTGAGATCAGGCTTCCTCATTTTAGATGAATAAACACTGTCTCTGCTCATGAGTGAAGGCTCTGCTCCAAGGCCTGGGACTCCGCTCCCCTCACTATAAAAATGTGACCCCAGTCATACTCTTCCCAGGAATGCTTTGCTATCTTGACCAAATTTTCTCATATGTGTTAGGATTGTCAACAGAGACATATATCTCAATTCTGGCTCTCTACATTTATCTGTCTTATCTAGGAATATGAAAAAGACTAATAGTTTATCCTTATCTGTGGTTTAATATTTTTCTTAAAAAAAGCCAATGGTATGTATACATGGAGAAAAGGTTTTATAGGTTTAGAGAGGAGATGATAATAATAGCTGACATTTATTGATCACTTGCCCTGTGCCAGCCACTGTACTGTGTGGTAGAGCAATCTATCTTTAATTTGAATCCACCCAACAAACCTCTGAATTAGATGTCATCCCTCTCATTTTCTAGAGAGGAAAACTTAGATTTAGAGAGTTTAGGGAATTACCCCATAGTTTTCCAGCAAAAGAAAAGTAGAATTAGAATTCAAATGTAAATTGGTTTGGTCAGAAGCTTTGACCTTAAATATTACATCATATTTCCTTCCAACGATTGAATTGTAAATGTACTTGCTTTGCAATATCTAAGATTATGTGCATTCATATTAGTCAACCTAAAAGAAAAAGAAAAGATAAAAGAAAGGAAAAGAACACTAATTTTGATAAATATTGCCCTTACTGATGCTGAACCCATTTAAAAGGCCAAAAGTAGTGGTTGAAGGAAAATAATAAGTGGACTTTAACTTGGGAATGTTTTATTGAATTCCACAGAGAATCACTGACTCTAGTCCATATTAAAAAAGATATAAGACTTTTACTTTATATGATAAGACAATATCAGTACCCAAAATATTTCAAATTATTTTAATAATATCTGACACAAATATGTAAGGCTTACAATTATCTCATTGTTTTCTGCCAAATGCATGGTGAAACATACAGTGGGAAACTATCTCCTCCTCTATATGAAAATATAAAAAAGTTTCAAGATAGCAAGGAGAAGAATCTATTTTTAAAAAGTGATCTTCAAAGGAACCATTTATATGAAACCAACATTACATTGCTTAGAAGCATAAAAGTTCAAAAGAATAATTTCTGAATCACACAATTTTTCTGGGGGGTAAGGAATTTCCACATTCCTCTCTTAAATAGAACAGAATACCCAAGAAATGTACTTAGTTTTTTTCTCTTTAGAAGTTTCATCTCTGCTTTGAACTTTTCTATTCCTTTTTGTGAAAACTTCAAGATCCATTAAAAAGCATCTGATATTATAAGCACTTAGTGGCTGTAAAAAGTGAAATTATCTCCATCCATCAACTCAATATACAGAACAATAGCACCCTTTAGAAGTTAGTCCAAAAAGAACAAATAAAGGCAAATCTACTTCAGAGATGGAATCCAAGTAACCAAAAGTCACACCTGTATACCAAAGTCACAACTGACTGACCGATGTCCATTGTCGACGCTTTGTTAAGGTCACCAGAATAACCTATTGATCAAGCAGATCTGAATCAAGCAGAGCTGAATTTATTACTTACTAAAGTAAGAGAAAGCACAAAAGTAAAGTTTACCTAAAGTAAGGGAAAGATACTTAAGGGAGGCTTAGTAGCATCTCAGGAGAGAGGAAGTCAGGGAAAATATTTATAGGTTTCTAGGGTCTGTGCTCTAGTAGTTTAAGGCAGGGTTTTCAATTAAGAAATCTCTCTGGGATTGACCAGTATTCTTGATAAAAGTATAGACCTGATGGATACACCAAAGTTAAGGTTGAAGAGTGAATCATAAATAATCATTTGCCTCATTGAACATCATCTTTTTTCTTTAGAAGAGGATTGTTTGCCTGAATGAACAAGAGGTTGTCCTGAAAAAGAGGTTAGTTGAGTAAAGTATCATTCAGATACAGTTATTTTCAGGAAGTTCTTAAAGTAACCAATGAAATTATTGTTTTGAGAAGTATTTTGTCATCTTTTTGGGTAAAACTTCAGGAACATATGATAAAGTCATATGTCATAAGTGGCCTGTCTCAGTCAATTCTGATTGCTGTAACAAAAATACCATAGACTGGGTGACTTAAACAGAAATTCCTTTTTATGGTTCTGGAGGCTAAGTCCAAGATCAAGTTGCTAGCCAGTTTGGTTCCTGGTGAGAGCCCTCCTCCTGGTTTGTAGACAGAAACCTTCTTTCTTTATCCTCATGTGGTGCAGAGAGAGATCATCTCTTTCCTCTCTCTTCTTATAAGGGCATTAATCCCATTCCTGAGGGCTCCACCCCCTGACCTCCCAAAGGCCTACCTTCAAACACCATGACATTGAGGGTTAGGGTTTCAACATATGAAATTTTGGGAGACACAGATATTCAGCCCATAGCATGGTCTTATTTCTTAGTCTGAGAGCTAAGTTATAGGACTGCAATCAGCCTTGGTTCTCATCCTAATATCTCATAACAACTCTAAATATGTTAACATTTTAAACACTTTCAAGATTAAAGCTAGACCCCCCACCAAAAGTAAAGAGAATCTATAAAAAATTCTGATAAGAACAACAAATATTTGGTGACTTTATTATTTACAAAAAATAATAAGACAAGTATTATTAGAATCTTCATTTTAAAAAATGAAAGATCTGAATCTCAGAACAGTTAAATAATGTGCCCAAAGTCACCAGCAAGAAAGCTTCAGAACCAGAATTATATCTAGAATTCCTGGCTCCTGACTCCAGTCCACATACCCACCTATACACTAAAAATAACACGCAGCTCAAAAGATAAATGAGACATGGATTTGAGAAGAGAATAAGGGTGCAATGTGTTGATTGAATAACAGCAAGTGATATTTTTTAAATAGCTTATATAAATAAACCCTATTATGATTTATCTGATGCAAATATATTCCCACAATTGTTTTGTCAATAGGTTTCAAATTTAGCTCTTTATTATTCTTAAATACCTACATATTAAAGACAATTGATCAATAACTAGTTGTGTTAAAAACAGATAATTTAAGGCATTGTCAGCAATACCAAACTTAAATCAATTTTCACTTCTCTGGCAATATGGCTGTCAAATTTCTTGTCTCAGAGGTATTTGGTCTGAGTGAAAGACCCCAGGGTCTGCCTACCTCACTTGTTCTTAACTTTTCTATAGTGATGATGAGGACAGGGGAGAGCAGGTGTGTGTGACAATCACAACTCTTTGTCATACATACTTTATAAAAGATAAAATGAAGATTAACGATTGCCTATCAGAACCAATCTAAAACATAAAGAATATTTATTAATACCAAAGAGTCCTTCCCAAGAAGTGTGGGGATTCTAACTATTTGCATATAAGAATTTGCATATAACTATTTGCTGAATTTAATCAAAGGACAGTGAGTGAGAGATTTTGTTATACTTGGGTATCTTGCAAGTTTTAATTTCATAATTCAGGAGACTTCTAGTAAATTATTTTTAAACACACATAAAGTAAATATATTTATTCTTTGTGTCATTTTCTCATGAGATATGAAAAATGGCTTTTTAACTATTTTACTAGTTAAGTTCATCCAGCCAAACTTAGCTCACAGTTTCAGAAGCATGGTTGGAAAGGTGTCACCAAAAGAAAAATAGTGATAAGGAGAAGAATGAAAATTTCAGGATTGTGGGGGAATTGAATATGAAATATTGAAACATCTGGTAGGCAAGATGAAGACATTTGGACTTCATGGAGAATTTTAAAGAAAAAAAAGTTAGAAAGGGAAAGAGAAATGGAAAAGTAATATTTATGTTTTTCTAGGTAATATATGTTAACACAACCCTTGTCTTTGTCACTCTAATAATTATAAGTTAAAAAACATAGAGAAAGCACATTCACTCAACCCTAAGTTACTTGTGAAAAGCAGAAAATTCAACCAGTCTGTGTCAATTAGATTCTGATACATGATTCATTCTCCTCCAAACTGTTACTTATCATCCTTAGTGTGCAGATGCTACCAACCAACAGAACTAATAATGATATAAGAACAGCACAAAACACTGGACTAACATGACTGACTGAATTTTGACTGATAATTTCAATCAAAAAACTGATTAGTATCCTGAAATCAATAAACCAGGATTAATTTGTATTCTTTTTATACCTTATATAAGTGTAATTGACTCAAACGCTTTTGTTTGAAAGCAAAAATTATACAGATGACCATTACTATAAATTGAATTTAATGAATATCTCTGACTATTTCTATTAATAAATGAAGAGGTAAGTTTAAGCATCAAGCTGGTAACATTCATGAGATATGTTTAAAATCATATTTTGTAAATAATTATGGATTCTGTTCTTGCTCTACCAAAATATAAAAATTACTAAAGGAAGTGGAAATTTGAAACATTACTTACCATTCTTGCTCAGAGACGACACACATTTGGAGCACTATTTTTTTTTCAAAAAATTAGTGTACATTTATTTGTAGTAACTAAAAACAGTATAGTTGCTGAAAAGCACACAATATTATGGCATAGTATGAAAGGTTTACTCAGACTTATGTAAGTACTGAAGATAATGATGGGGCATGCCATTTCTTGCTTTAGGAACGTATTGAAACTAGACTCCAAACTCATTAGCCTGAAAATAAATGAGTCCATGTGGCTGTGTTATCAACCAGCCCTTATCAGCCAAAATCAGCGAAAAAATTAAAAAATGCACAGCTTGTGATGAATGAATGTGCTCCAGTGTAGCTTATAGGAGAGTAAGATGATAATATAAAGAAATGAATATAAGTTCATGTTTTTCAATAACTATATCATCCCCAGGGAAAAAAGAAGTGCAGGATAAACTCTTTGTCTTCCCTTCTCCCTTTCCCTCCCTTTCCAATCAGTACTCTAAATTTTCCAGCCATCGCAGGCCAATCAGGATCAATAAAACTCAATTCTGGGGCTTTCTTGAGCTACTGAAGGAGACAGCTTTCTCTTTCCTGCTATGAATGAAGGAGTGTATTGTCCTGGGTTTGGTTGGGGCCACAAGGGAGGCTGCTTGAGCAGGGAGCCAGCACAGAGGAAGCCAAGTCAAAAGCAAAGAAAGAAACTAGGTCCAGTTCACAACTTTTAAGCCCTGGATTAAGGCTTACTTCAAGCTAGGAGTACCTCTGGAATGTTCATTTGCATGGGATAATACCTGTTTTTTCATTTTTGTTAATTAAAATTTTCTTTTACAAACAATACTATCCTGACTGATACATAATGATTTATTATTTTAATGAAGCTCACAAAAAAAAATGAATCATAAAAGTTAGATGTTTAAAGTTAGAATGTGATTAACCTTCTTCTCTATGTGTGTTACGGACTGGATGTGTCATCCCAAAATCCACGTGTTGAAATTCTAATCCCCAGTGTGATAGTATTAGGAGGTGGGGCGTTTGGCAGGTGATTAGGTCATGAGGATGGAGCCCTTATGAATGGGATTAGTATCCTTACAAAAGAGACTACAGAGAGCTCCCTTGCCCCTTCTGCCATGTGAGAACACAGTAAGAATAGAGGCCATTTATAAACCAGAACCTAGATTCTCACCTGGCAGCTTGATTTTTGACTTCCCAGCCTCCAGTACTGTGAGAAATAAATTTCTATTGTTAATCCACCCAGTGTATGGTATTTTTAGTATAGCAACTGGACTGCACTAAAACAATGTATTTAATTCCTATTCTTCTCAAGTTATTCTGTATAACATTATACAGAATATAATTCTGTAGCATTATACAAGTTTAGAGACTGGCCAGGCCAGCCTCACAAAATAGATGATTTATTAGAAAACAAAGGAAGCAAGAGTTGGCCATGATATCTAGGAAAGACTGTTTCAGGCAGAAGGAGCAACCTAGGCAATGGGTTTCCAGTGGTGTGTTGCCTCAATTGCTCTGAAATTAGAGGAGCCCAGGGTTGCTGCAATGGAGGAGAGAAAAGAAGAAGTGATGTTAGAGAGGTCCCAGGAGACCCAATGACATAGCAATAATCAACATTCAGGTAAAGTCCACTCCTCAAACAAGATTATTAAACAATGGAGGCCTTATGGGTCAAAATAAGATTGGTCAAGAAAATACAGATGACTGTGAATCAGATTCTAGGGGAGAAAACAAGGGCACAGGCCACAATAAACTAGAACTGACATCAAGAGTTCAATTCAGCTCAGAAATGTTATAGAAAATCAACTACAATGTACAAGGTACTTTTCCAGAGTTAGGTCCTCAAGTCATTATTTCAAGGGTGATTTTAGTTTTTCAAAGCAAGGGCAAGCATTTAGGTATGTTAAGACAAAACATAGGTCATATCAGAAATGGTGAAATTTTGCAAACACAGACTGGAGAAAAGATAATAATTGAGGTCATCAAAAATTTGGTTGCTAAGTATAGTCTACCTACACCTGGCATGAAGTACTAACCCATATGTTGTTTCTTCCCATTTCTTTACATGATATTGATGGTAGAATTCAGAGGAAAAATATATAAATGTACCTTCATGTTTTTCAAATCATGATCAGTGTTGACATTACATGAAATGAATGTGTTCCCTGAGGTCACTCAGTATCTTGACAGAATCAGAAGCAGAAGGCATTGATTTGACAGGAAGGAAAATGAAAAGAGCATCTGTAGAACTTCAATATCTTTGAATTTGGCAGATCTCCAATATTTATCTCTTTCTTGACATAGTCTTTCCAGATGAGCCACTGAAAAACATTAATGGAGACACTGGGAAATAGAAAAACCCCCATAAAGGAAGCAACTGTAAAATTTCCAAAACAGGGAGGTAGAAAAAATGATGCCATGTCTTATAAAGTGGCATCAATTATTTGTCAGATAAAACTAACCAAATAAACTGATCAATTGCAAGAAGCAGTTACTACTGTTTATGAGTAATACCTACGATAAGTATATGAAATGGATAATAAAAACATTCTATATATAATCAGTCTTAGACTTGGGGAAGGTGAAGAGGACCCATTATATAGAGACACAGGAACATATAAAGAGTGAAGCAGGGCTTCCCTGGTGGCGCAGTGGTTGAGAATCTGCCTGCCAATGCAGGGGACACTGGTTCGAGCCCTGGTCTGGGAAGATCCCACATGCCGCGGAGCAACTAGGCCCATGAGCCACAATTACTGAGCCTGCGCGTCTGGAGCCTGTGCTCAGCAACAAGAGAGGCCGGGATAGTGAGAGGCCTGCGCACCGTGATGAAGAGTGGTCCCCACTTGCCGCAGCTAGAGAAAACCCTCGCACAGAAACGAAGACCCAACACAGCCATAAAATAAATAAATAAATAAATAATTACAATTTAAAACAAAAAGAGTGAAGCAATTTGAATTGTGTCAATTAGTAATGTGAGATTTTTAAAATTAATAACAGACATGAAATTGTCCAGCCCTATTATGAATTATCTCACTTATGCATATGGTAACATTGGCCTTTCAACACCTTTAGAGGAAGACACAACTTGATTTGACTAATGAAATTAGGCAGAAGTGGTATGTCATGTTTCTTTAAGAATTTTAATGTGGCTTTTATGAAATAGTGTAATGTGCTATGTTTCTCTTTCTCTCTTTTTCTTTCACAGTTACCACCAGCATTTGGAATGTGGCCCCTCTGTCAGCCTCTATTCCAGAATGATGATCACACGGAGAAGAACAAGAGCCTACCTGTAATGAAAAAGTAAGAGGAAGAAAACCACATCTTGGCTATTTTAGGCCACTGATACTCTAGGGGTATGTGTTACTGCAACATAACCTTGTCTTACCCTGACATAGAAAACAATGTACTCAATGCACTTATCATAATCTAATTATCTCCTCATATTACAACAATTGTGTAGAACATAAGAGAAAGAAGAGCATCTAAAAATATAAATAAATAAATCTGTCCCCTAAGATTACCATTCTTTGATTTAATAAATACTTACTTTCACCTGGGCTAGTATATGTCACACACACACACACACACACACAAACACACAAACACAGGCACACACAGAATAACAATGAAAAGAGAAATACTGAAAGAATAATTCTGCTGGTAATGGTTCTTTTATTAAAGAAGCAAAGTGAAGGGGCATGAGTAATGCTTGTTATCAAAGAAAGGAATTAGATTTAGTGTCAGGAATATTAGAATTGTCACCAAATGCAGTCCAAAGTTTTATATATTAAAAATAAAATCTAAAAAGAAAGGAAGAAGGAAGGAAAGAAAAAAAGATTCCCTGAACAAATGTTTCTGTCTACTTCTTGTTTTGTGTACTAGTTATCTCAAATATTAAGGTTATTGCTTTCTTTCTCCAATATTTATGGAAAATTCATATAGTTCTAGCTGCAAAGCTGTAAAAATTTGAAAATATAATATAAAACTTCCCAGATCTCTGTATTACTAAGACACAAACACAAAGAGCTAAACTTGTTAGACTAGTAAGTTTTGTAGTGTTGAGAGTTAGAACATATCTGCATTGGTCTAATGAACGATAAATAAAATAGATGCATTAAATAATTTTCCAAACACTAGGAATAAAATAAGGTACTGACATTTCCAGAGCAGACAAAACAAAACTTCAGTCCTAAAGTTTAGACACATCCGTCCTAGCAGTTGTCCTTTGGAACTCGTGAAAATATATTTTAACTGATAACATGGAGGAAAATAGCTTTTTTCCTCATAAAATATTTTAAGAGTTTCATTAGAGGAAAAGAGGTCAGGGGGAGGCTGTGATTGGCAGAGTCTTCTGTGGACTACTTGCCCCAGGAGCTAAGAAGTTTACTGCTGTGGACTGTTCATTGTACGTAAGTCAACAATCCAATGATTAAAATATTTCCCTACTTTTCCAAATCAAACTTGGGAAATTTTAATCAAATTTCTTTGAAGAAGCTCATCCAGGAACAACTATAAATAGACATGAGAAATATAATACCTTCTCATCTTTTATTTATTTATTTTTTTAACTGGAGTATAATTGCTTTACGATGTTGTGCTAGTTTCTGCTGTACAATGAAGTGAATCAGCTATATGTATACCTATATCCCCTCCCTCTTGGACCTCCCTCCCATCCACCCCATCCCAACCACCTAGGTCTTCACAGAGCACCGAGGTGAGCTCCCTGTGTTCAGCAGGTTCCCACTAGCTATTTATTTTACACATGGTATTTTGCCAGAATGCAATAAGAATTCAATGACTTGATGAGTTAATGTCAAATAAAATGTTGCCAACTTGAAATTTAAACTCCTTAAGATCCATCACTGTTTTTTTCCCATGAGTCATAATTTTTAGAACTGGCCATGTTATCAAGAAGATTAGAAGAAAAGTGTGTGCATTATGTTTATATGATATCGGGAATTACTGTGTTCAGTGGTTGGAGGTAGAATTTTCTTTAAAAAATACATTAGAATTTGCAAATGATCATTAAAGAAATATTTCTCCCAGCATTTTTTTTTGTGCACTATATACAGTGAGGAAACTTATGTCTGATTATTTCATGTTAAGGGATACTGTTTACTTTTGAAAATATCTTAATCACTGCCTCTCTGGCTTTCTTTGTTGTTCGTTTTTTTTAAAAAAATTGAATTTATTTATTCATATTGAGGTACAATATACATATTGCTGTAGGCATAATAATGTCTCCCCAAAATGTCCACTTTTTAACTTCCAGAATCTGTGAATATACTACCTTAACATAGCAAAAGGAAATTTGTAGTTGTGATTAAATTAAAGATCTTGAGATGGGAAGATTTGCCTGAATTACCCGGGTGGAGGTAATATAGTCACAAAGGTCCTTATAAGAGAGAAGCAGAAGGGTCAGAGACAGAGACAGAGAAATGCAAAAAAGGAAGCAGGGGTCAGAGTGATGCAGCTATGAGCCAAGGAATGTGCACAGCCTCTAGAAGCTGAAGAAATCAAGGGACAGATTTTTCCCTGGAGCCTCCAGAAGGAATAGTCTTTTATGTTAGCCTCACAAGAAGCATTTCAGAATTCAGAACTTCAGAATTTAATAAACCTGTATTGTTTTGAGACCCTAAATTTGTAGATTTTTAACAACAGCAATAGGAAACTGATACACATACAGTAACATGTACAAACCTTAACCTCATAGTTTAATAAATGTGTGTGTCTGACTCTGTGTCTCTGTATACATACACTCTTCCATGTAACTCCTACCCTGATGCAGAGATAGAATATTTCCAGTACCCCAAATAAAAAGTACTTTAAGTATGATTAAATAAGAAAGGGAGTATCAAAATATTGCCAGATAACAGAGCAGTATCATGAACCACCAGGTAAAAATGCAAAAAAAAAAAAATCTGAAATAGAAAATTTAATGATTATTATAGAAACAATGGATGGAATGAGGAGTAGATTTAGTTGAAGAAAGAATTAGAAAAGATGAATTTAGAAAAAAATATTTTGGAATGTAGCAAGAAAACATACAGAAGATATGAAAATTTAAAGAACAAGAAAGGTCGAGTGAGTACATATAAGCTATATAGAGTTCCAGAAGGAGAAATAGAGAATGAGGGAAAAAAAGCAGTATTTTAAAAGACAATAGTTGGTAATTTTTCAGAACCAGTGAAAATTATACATTTTCATATTCAGGAATGCAGTTAAATTTAAGCTGTACACATAAACATAAATCCTCACCTAAACTTATTTTAATGAATTGACAGAACTCCAAAGAAAAAGAGCAGACCTTAAATAAAGTAGACCCAAAAGGAAGATGATCTTTAAAAGAATGACAGACTGACAACTTGTTTTTATAAAAGCAAAAATTGAAGCCAAAGGACAGTGGATCCATATCTTTAAAATATGAGAGAGAAAATATCAATATTACTATCAATCTATATTGAAAAAAATCTCACCCCTCAAACCAGTTTCTTCTTTCTTTGCCTCAGAACACTGCTATACTGTATTTTCCTATCTCCCTTGCAGTTAGGTGATACAGTCTGAGTAGTTCTGGCCAGTGGAATGTTGGACAAAATGAGGTGTCCCTCCTCTAGACAAAGCCTTCTGAGAGGCTCTCTTTTCCTTTCCACCAGCTTCTTGCAGATGTCAAGACCCTATGGGATGTAACAGCCAAAAGATTAAATGAGTCTCGGTGGCTGAATACACTTACCTGCCAATAAGGGACACACATTTTGGACTTTTAGGTAAATTCTGATAGATTTTAATGAAACAATCAAACCTAGATTTGTCTAGCCAAGTGAATCTCTTTTTCAAGTAAACAATAAACAAATGACAACTACAAAAGACAATATAAAATAATGTTTATAATTATTACTTCAAAAAGACAATTAAAATATTGAAAAACTATTGAATGAGAGAGCAGTTAAGAATAAGAACTAACTTATTAGTTCTTTTTGTTATCTTTTAAATTGTGTGGACTACACAATATTGTTTTTTGTTTAACAAATATTACTAAAAACTTTCTATGTTCTAGACACTGTTTTAGGAATGAGGATATAGCATTTAATAATATAGGCAAAGTACTTGCCTGCATGGAGCTGATAGTCTAGTTGTAAGCTGACATTTCTAGAGCAATCACTAAAATAACAGAAATAGAGTACACAGCTTCCTATTAATAGAGGACTAACAATATGGGTTAAAGTAAAAACTTTTAGTCACTTCAATCTATATAAAATAAGGCAAAAAGGGAGAAAAATAGGAAAAGCAGGGCAATTACAAAACAGTAAGACGGACAACATATTTCCAAAATATCAGTAACCATAAGAAATGTTAATGGACTAAAATCTTCTATTCAAAAACAGTGTCAAAGTGAATAAAAAGCACAAATTCAGGTATATGTTATTTTAAAAGGAAACATATAAACTATATGGACCAAAAGACTGAAAATAAAATGATAGAAATACACACACACACCTGTGCATGCACATATGCCTATGTAAACATTAACATATACAAATAAAAAAGATAACAGAGCTATATCAGTATCTGAAAAAATTGACTTTAGGACAAAAAAAGTTTTACAGGAAATAAAAGGAATCACTTTTTATATCTCTATGATTTTCCCAAAGGACCAAAATATGTTAGAAGGTAGTAAGATAATTTACATCTTTTTCTACAGACGTCCTATTGAAAATGGATATAGTATAATAGATGTGAAGGTTTACTCCCTCAAAGTGGTAGAGAAATTATGTTTATTTCATAAATGAGAATTCATGTTAGTATGCTTGCTTCATAACAAGAACTCATACTATTGTTATTTCACTGAAAAATCTATTTCCCATTTGTGCAGATATTTATTTTAAGATACTACAGTTAGACAGAGATAAGCTTGAATTTCGACTTCAACAGTTGAAGGATTGTGTCATGTCATTTAAGCATTCTAAGCCTCAGTGTCCTTATCTTTAAAATGGGAGTAAGCGCAACAATATTTGAGTATTAAATAATATATAAAAACAATATAGTATAGTGCCTCACACAGAGGTATAAAAGAACATTAGCTAATTTTACTATTTTATTTGTGTATTTTTTTTATTTTGAGTGGTTGCATTTCTTTTTTTATTTTCAAAATTTATTTATTATTTATTTATTTTTGGCTGCGTTGGGTCTTCGTTGCTGTGCGTGGGCTTTCTTTTTAGTTGAGGCGGGCAGAGGTTACTCTTCGTTGTGGTGTGCAGGCCTCTCATTAAGGTGGCTTCTCTTGTGAAGCACGGGCTCTAGGTGCATGGGCTTCAGTAGTTGTGGCACATGGGCTCAGTAGTTGTGGCTCACGAGCTCTAGAGCGCAGGTTCAGTAGTTGTGGCGCATAGGCTTAGTTGCTCCGCGGCATGTGGAATCTTCCCAGACCAGGGCTCAAACCCATGTCCCCTACATTGGCAGGTGGATTCTTAACCACTGCACCGCCAGGGAAGCCCAAGTGGTTGCATTTCTTAAAACAAAAATATCCAGATAATTTCAAAATAATTTATCCAGGAGAGTAAAGATTGGAAGCATCTAAATACTGAGTATTCTAAAGTAATGCTTTCTTTTTAAAGAAAAATCAAATTTTAAAAATATTATTATAAAAGTTGAAGAATAAAAACCTATATTTATTGTCCCAGCACATCTAGACCAACATGCTGATGATAATTTCCTTTATTCACCCACTCAACATAGATTGGTTACAATCTGGGCTCTGCCCTTAGGATACAAAGGTGATCAAGGTAAATTTACAAATGTCCTGCCTGCAAACAGTTTACATTCTGGTGGGGTGTTAGACAATAGAGCAAGTAAATAAATATCTAAAAATTATTAAAGAGAAACATTCACATACCAATGTGTAGGCTTGCTCAGAAGATACTTCTTAAGAAACAAAAATATATAAAGACATCTATGCTTGACAATAGAACTACCATCCACTCATACATTTATTCTCTCTAAAAGCAGTGTCTAGATCAGTCTCACAGGCTGTTGTATACCCAGCCTCTGATATAATCCCTGCCTCTTAGTACCTAACCACGTTTGTTAAATATGTGAATAAATGAATACCTTTTATTTGTTGTTTTCAGTTATATCATTTCTTTTCATTATGCTCTCAATCCACACTGAAATATACCATGAAGTTTTATGTAATGCTTATATAGTGAACACTTTATGGGAAGTAAGTTACAGAATTATGAAAGCCCACCTAAATAGAATGGGAATGGAGTTGACACTTTGTAATACATCTAAACATGAGTGATAGCTCAAATTTAAGTACATGTACTTGAACATAGACTTAAAATAGAAGAATGTAAAGATATGTGACTAATTCGGAATTCACTTTTGACACATATGGGTGGTATTGAGAACCCAAGGTTCCATACATACTGAATATATTGATCCTTCCTTTCTTTATATTCAGCTATATTCTGAATAGCTTAGTTACTACCCAGAAATTCTTACTGTACTCTGATATCATTTAATGTATTGTGATAGATTTACTGACATATTCTTTAAATATGGGAATACTTACACATGTTTGGGAACATTCTAGTTCTTTAGTAATGATAATGTTTTTTGAATGTTTATTATGGCACTACAACATGAAACTTCTCCTCTACTGGTATAAAAGTTTTAGTAAGTTAAGTAGTTATCATAAGATTGAGTGAACCTGGTTCAATAGGAAATGTGATGTTAGGATTAAAGTATAGCATTTTTATTTCAGTAACTTCAAAAATGCTTAACTCTTTTTAGATGTTCCTTAAATAATAAAAACACAAACGTGCTTTTCATAGAGCACTTTTCTTTCATATACTATATCCTCACTGTAGCAAATAAATTGTTACCAGTATTTTTCTGCATTATTTCCTAACAGACAATCTAAATCATCAAAATAGTGTTCTTGGAAGAACCACGTGATGTCCAGAGAGCCTTATGAAACATTTATGTCTGATTTAAGCACTCTTGAACAATAAGAATATGAATAAAACCACTAAAATCTTTGTGTTTTGGTTTGAATCTCTAAACTCATGAATTTCAAGTGACATGAAATTGGCCCAAATAATACCATGGCTTGTTAATGCAACTCTCATTCACCCTTGGAAGTAAAATAACATTTTTGCGTGTTCCTAAAGAATCTCTGCTGTCGTGAAAAAAAAAAGAAAAACATAAAAACGCAAAAAACAACTCAGTTTAAAAACAAAAAAAAAACAAAACAAAAAAAAAAACAACTCAGTTTTACCCACAATAAATGGCTCCGATGGATGTCTGTACTTGATCCTGAATACCTATGTGCTTATTGTCTTTCAGTCCTAAGAAAAATCACCTCACAAAGGAGCAGGTAGAGGGCTTTGAAAAGTAACACCCAAACCTGCTTTAATGGCTGATAACCACTGTCATTTTCCATTAATTTGGCGGTCGTATGTTGTACAACAATTTAAAATAATGAGCACTATTTATTTCACTGTCAGTCATATTGAACTGTCCATAAAGAGGTCAAAGTTAATGTTCTTTGTGGCAATAATTAAGTTCATTTAAGAAAGAGAGACACTGACATCTGGCCAATAAACATTAAACAGGTAAGTTATAGGAGTCTAATCAACACCTACATCAGTTTATCATAAATCAAATGAAAGATTATTAAATCAGCATATCTCCACTCATTATTTGGCGTGTTAATGGTATATTATATTTTTGAGATTGGAGAGGAATACTCTCAGTGTGGAAAAGGATGAGGCAGAACTGAATAACAGAGAAGAAAATTTGAAATCGGAAGTGATCATTGATCCCCAGGATTTACTTGATGAATCATTAACCATCTATTAATTCACTCTGCTGCTTTGTTCCCCTACCCTAAAATACGCTGAGAGAACCTTTTTACTAGGAAAAATATTTTTCCTAGGGAGATTTTTCCCATTGAACACAGAGTAAAAGAGAGAATTGCTAAGTCATTATGGCATTTTAGTTACAGGGTGCTATGATTCTGGAGTATACAGTTTTATTACTGAGGATTTTTTTCTCTATTTTTCTCCCTCAAACCCACAAAGGTGGCTTAGCTAGAGTGAATGAATGAATCTGTGTCTAAGCAAGGCATATACATACACATGCAAAAACGATTATTGAAGAAATTATCCAAAAATTGCCAAAGGAAAAATCATTCCTTACTTTTTCTCTATGATCTGGACATTTCATGCATAATAAGGTTTGGAATAATCTAAGCACACTTATAAATTCCTCTTGCTACAGGGCAAGAAACCTCTCTCCATAATGCACTGTGTATAGAGCCTTTTAGGGCATGGGCATCTCCATGAAAGATGAGGGAGATGGTGAGGACAGGGCGATGAAGCTAAACTTGAGATGATGAGGGTAATAATGAATCGCTGACTATTTTTTATCTAAATAAAAAACTTTAAGTAAAATCCTCACTGAATAAACTTGGAAAATTATTCTTTTTATCTAAATAAAAAACTTTAAGTAAAATCCTCACTGAATAAACTTGGAAAATTATTCTTTTTATCTAAATAAAAAACTTTAAGTAAAATCCTCACTGAACAAACATGGAAAATTATTCTCTGAAAAAGTGCAAATCTGCTGTGAGCATATGATTTTTTTTTTTTTTTAATTTATTTATTTATTTATTATCTATGGCTGTGTTGGGTCTTCGTTTCTGTGCGAGGGCTTTCTCTAGTTGCGGCAAGCGGGGGCCACTCTTCATCGCGGTGCGCGGGCCTCTCACTGTCGCGGCCTCTCTTGTTGCGGAGCACAGGCTCCAGACGCGCAGGCTCAGTGATTGTGGCTCACGGGCCTAGTTGCTCCGCGGCATGTGGGATCTTCCCAGACCAGGGCTCGAACCCGTGTTCCCTGCATTGGCAGGCAGATTCTCAACCACTGCGCCACCAGGGAAGCCCGAGCATATGATTTTTAAGCTAAATTCCTTTTCTGTAGATGCATGCACATTTTGCTGCAGTTTGTGGAGCAAACCACACGTGCATCAAAGTCAAGGAAAAGTGAAGGTCTAAATTGTTGAAACTTTGAAAGTATTTAATACAGAAACAATAGAAACTTAACCTTAGACTATTTGGACCTGTGAGTTTCATGGGTGAAAAGAAAGCAGAATTTGCCAGTTATAGAATATTTCCCAACAGAGTACTGAATGAGCTAAAAATAACATTACTTAATATTTTTATAATTCATTATAGATACAAATCTATTTCACAAACATTATTTCATTGACACAATATCACAGGTAGGTGTTTTTTTTTTAATTCCCACTTTAAAGATGGGAAAAATTGAGGCTTTTTTACTTCAGTTACAAAATATTAGTGGGGTACTTTAAAGATATTTGGTTTAGGTTTTTTCTCTTCAGTATGTTGTAAATCTAGATGGTACTCTACTGGGCTTCTGCAAAAGCACTCATGATGTAGAGGCACACGTAAACTTATATTTGCAAGAATGTACCCACATCCATCTTCAGTATAGACTAGCTATTTTCCTTTGAACTCTGGTTTTCAATCCTTTATCAGAAAATTCAGGAATAAAATACCTACATAAGAAAGATTTAAATTATATCAGATAACGTAAGATCTGTGAGCAGGTATTGCATATTTTAGCAATTTATAATATTAAAATACACTTGTGAAATTTCTGTAAGAAGAATAAGGGCACATGGATTCTCCCAACACACTGATTAGACCATCAGGATGGATCCCATTGTTCCTTACACCTCCATTCATCTCTGTGGCTCTCAGGAGTCTAACCTCAGTGGTCTTCTCTGATTTCTGATTTCCCTTCCTTATAATGATCAATACAGTATATCAATCTCACGCAATCCACTCAAAACTTTCCACTCACAAGTTTCAACAACTTTATGATCAACACATGCTTCTACATGACAATTTTTTTCTCAGAAATTTCCCTTCACTTCTATGACCTCAACTGAATTTGTCAGCTAGGATTTGTCTCCTGGACCCACTTCCCTTGTAGGCTTCTGAGGCATGGGCCTGTTTGGTTGGTTGGTTTTAAATAGGTTTTATTTTTTAGAGAAGTTTCAGGTTCATAGCAAAATTGAGCAGAGGGTACAGAGATTTCCCATATGCCCCCTGCCCCACACATGCATGGCCACCCCCATTGTCAGCATTCCCCACCAAATGGTACACTTGCGACAACTGATAAACCTACAGTAGACATTATTGTCACCCATTACTTTAGGGTCCACTGTTGGTGTTGTACACTCTGAGTTTGGACAAATGTATAATGACATATATCCACAATTATAGTATCCTATAGAATAGTTTTATCTCCCTAAGAATTCTCTGTGCTCTACCTAATCATTCCTCTCTCCACCTAACTGTTGGCAATCACTGATCATTTTTACTGTCACCATAGTTATGCCCTTTTGTTTGTTTGTTTTTTATTTTTGTTTTGTCAGATTTCTCTTAACTAAGGGATAGATGACTGAAGGCATAATCTTTAATTACCATATCATTGTACTTTTAGGCTACTTTCCCCCTTGCTTGTAGAAGAAAAGGTAAACAGTACCACAAGTGACACACATATATGTACATATATGGTGTCCCACTGAATCTCCACCATGAACTCTGTCATCTACTCTGCCCTCCCTGTGGTCCTGCCAATCCTCCTGACACTAACTGTAGATTAGAGTTCTTGTTCCACAGTTCATTACATTAACCTTTTTCCTACCTTCATTCTAAGTAAGGTCAATGACCAACCAATATCCTGCTCTCACAGATCCTCCTATATTTTTTTCATCCCTTATACTCCAAGACCACAGCAGTCTCCAAGATAACAAATGTAATCCCCTTAGTTTTCACCTACATCTCTTTTCTTCTTAATTCATTGACTGTAGTACCCTCTGTGCTACAATTCCTCTATGTAATCTCGACCAGAGGTGGGCAAACATTTTCTTTAAGAGGTCACATAGTAAATATTTTAATTTTTGTGGGCCAACAGTTTCTATCACAACTACTCAACTGTGTCATTGTTGTATCAAAACATACATATATTTATTACATATGCCTGAAAATGAGAGTGCTGTGTGACTTGAAATTTATGTTCATAACACTCAACCTGGTACTCAGTCACCCTTAATATATGATTTATCTGAATCCATGGCCAGCGTCTCCCAGGTAGGTAGTAAAAGTTAGTTGGGTTTAACTGTGGATGACCGTAGGCAAGGATGACAAAAAGGCTAGGTCACAGGAGTAGAGAATGTTGATTTTTTTAAATGATTATAGTAGTGGATCATGGAATCCTAAGTGTACAAAAACTAGTGAGTGAGTCAATGAAATCGAATGGGCTTTATAGTTACAGAGACTTTATTTTCAGAACCAAAAATAGAGTTCTATAGTTCCTTAATCAGTTGGAAGCTCTTTAAAAGAGGGCTTAGGCCTTCTTTGCTGGCCTTGGAGAAGCAAGCTGCCATGAGCTCCATAGCTGCAAAGAAAAGGAGAGTTCTGCTAACAGCCACATGAACTTGGAAGAACACCTGAGCTTAAGAGGAGATTGCACCCCAGCTACCTCCTTGACTGCAGCCTAGTGAAACCCTGAGTAGAGAAACCAGCTGAGCAGTGCAGGGAATCCTGATCCGTTGGAACTACGAGATAATAAATATATGTTGATTCAAGTATATACATGTGTATAATGTGTTACACAGTAGAAAAACTAATATAACTGTCAATGTTTCCATAAAAAGCTTTATTAACTAAGAAACTATTTGAATTCTCTCTTCCGTCTTTATACATGTACATTCCCTCCCCATCCTCACTTCAGTGCCACCTCACAGTTCAGTGAGAAAAAAGGGACATTAACAGAGATAAAAAATCACTACTTCCTACCACAAAGTTGAAAATTCCACCCACATTTGATGACATCTAATTCCCTCTTAAAATGTAGGAAGTGTCCCTCTTCTAATGAAAACCCAATGCCTCTATTGGTGTTCAACTTGGGCTTTCTTATCCTTTAGTTGTCTTTCTTCTCTTCTAGGTGCTTAGTTTCTCCTTCATCATTTATGTTCAAGTATCTCTGATTTATATATGTATGTATATGTGTGTGTATAGACACATACATGTATATAAATTACTGCATGCATTAGAATGAATATATGCACACACATCCATTACATTAACCATATGTATATATGGACATGCATGTATATATACACATCAATGCATATATTATACTATTTATATATTATGTGTATATGTTTCACAGAAATGTCTATATCCACTATCTCCACTTTCACCTACTAACTCTCTAACTTGCATTCCACACGCACTCAACTAAAACTTCTCTGGACCAGGTTACCAAGGATTTTACTCTTGCTAAAATTGATGGGAATTGTTGTGACTTATACTTTCTACCTCTTAGAAGCATTTAGCAATAATGACCACCCTTCTTCCTCTACTCTCCCATTACCAGTTCTTAAAACAGTCTCTTCTTTTGGGGCCTCATGAAACCAAATATCCTGGGTTTAGTGGACCTTATTAGCTTGTCCTTTGTTGGCTCTTTTCTCTGTACCCAGCTGCTAGATTTGGGAGTGTCTCGGGGCTCTTTTCTAGGTCCTCTCTTCCTGTCTGCCCTTCACTTCGCTCTAGATGGTCTCATTAATTCACATGACTTTACTTACTATTGAAAAAGTCCCAAAGTAATATTCCCAGCCCTGATATTACATTTAAGATTCACACTCATATCCCTCAAGCTTTTTGACATCTATACCTGTCTGGCTCCTGGATATCTCAAAATTATCATGTCAAAATTGACACTCTTAACATATCTTTTATACACACACACTCCAAACACTAGAAACAACTGTAAAAACAATTATCTCACCCTCTCACATTCTCCACATCAGAATAAATGACACCTGCCAAGGTACTAAAGACAAAAAATAAAACAAAATTAAATTAATTGAATTAAAATGTAGAAGTTATTTATATTTAAATAAAGTGATTGTATTTATGATGCTCCTCTTTCTTCAAGCTCCTTTCTGTTTACCTAAAAATAAACCTCATATTCATTCAATTTCATTCATCACTGCCACAATCCTACAGTAGCACCTTCATATATAACCTACCCTGACCTTCCTATTTCCACTTTTGGCTGTTCGACATCATGTTGGAATATATTATTTGTGAAGATAAATTCTGACCTAAAACAATGATCTGGATTCCAATATTTTTTCTGTTTTTCCCCAAATATGCTTATGAGACTCTAAAACTCAATGTTTGTTTCTGAAAATAAAGTCACTGTAACTGTAAAATCCACTCAGTAGCCATATAATGAAAAATAAATCCATAAAATGATTCAGTTATGTTGCTCATTTACACAAATCACCTTTTCTAATCTCCATAATAACCTTGATGTGCTAATCATTTTATTTTTCTCATATTAAAGATTAAGAAATAAGCTCAAGTTTGTAAAGTACTTGTACAAGCACACCAAGACCTCTGTCTCTTAGACCAATGATGTACTCACTGAAACTAAAAAAGGATTCTGAGAGCAATGTCCTTGTCATTAGTACAGTAAAAGTAGTTGAAATAAAACACTTGTATTAGTAATATATGTAGAAAATTACTGAAGACTTCTTCAGAAATATAAAGAAAAATGCATATAGTAATGTAAAACAATCAGCTCGCTTTTCTCAATTGAAAACTGAAATATACTGAGTTGGATCCAGATCAAAATTATAAAGCAAATAACTCTTTCATGATCCCTATCAACTTTCCAGTCCTTCATAATGTTCTTCCTCAATGCAACTTATGCCTTAGATATTTCCCCTCTCAAAATCTTTTTGCTCTAGTCTACCCTAACCTGGGATCATTCCAGACTGCCTACTCCAACACAGATTGAAACCAGTGTGTGTGTACGTATGTGTGTATGTGCCTCTGTGTGTGTGTGTGAATTTATGTTTTATTAACTTCAGATCCAATAGCTGAGATTTTCAAACAAGCTACTTTACCCTGGGAATAATTTTTATTATACCAGTTGTAAGGTATTTAAAATGATAGAATGGCTCTATATATGACAAATTGAAGCTTGTCAGTTATAATGATTCTAGTGAACAGAGTTTTAAAGAAGTTCTATATGACCTTTCTAAATGTCTAGAATATTGGTTATGAGTGCAATCATTTTTACCCTGGCATAGTCATTGATTTTTCAAGTATTCTGTTATGCTAATGTGGTGTGTCTCTTGTTCTCTAAAGTTATTCTAAGAAGCACTTGACACAGTGATGAGCAAAATCAGTCTTCTATCAAGTACTTGGTATGGGAACTTAGAGAAAGATAGGGAAGGTAAAGGGTTCATGGTTTTATGATAAAAGAAGCTCTACTCTCCATCAGAACTGGAAAGAAATTCATCCCTGAAAGCAAATGATAATGAGATCTCTCTCTGAAAATCTGTAAGTTAAAAAGGCAATTAGCTTGTCTATCTTATTCACCTACAGGGGCAAAAACAATTCAGTTCTCACTGTTAAAACGGACTGCAGTCATATTGGATTTGAAAACTTGACTTTTTAAATATTTGTGAATATCTAAACCCTGCATAAGAGTAGAAGACACATATAATTTAGAAAACTTTCATTCAGCTGATTTTCATTTCATTTGAAACAGGTTGAAATATAATATTTACTATCTCTGTTACAAAAAGGTGACAAACTAAAAATGTCTAAAATGAAAAAGTTACAGTGCATCATTATTTTTTAAATGGAATGTCAGAGTAATTTCTTAAGATTAATTTTTTTATTAGAAAATTCCAAATTAGAAGTTCTTTTAGAGAAAAGTGCTTTGTATTATGTATTCTTAAAGCCATTCTGACTGTAACGTAGACAGCATTTTCTCACACAGATCTGAGAGAACATTTTGTTATGTGAACTCAAAGCCAACCACTAGGGAAACATGATTTGTTTAAGGTTAGTGAAAATATTCATACTTGAATAAATATGTTAGTCAATTACAAGAGTTCATATCGTAGTATATTTTAAAAACCATCTCACCATGGGAAATAATGATTCAAACTCTGTTATTTATAGGCAAATAATGCAAGTTAGCCATATCCATCCTAATAATGCCCAATCTCATATTTTTATTACATAAAATAATCATCATGCTTTGGGGATAAAGTCTGGATATTTTGTTGAAATCACAGTGATCATTCAAATAGGGTTCTAGACTAATGGTCAGCAAACATTTCCTGTAAAGATCCTGCTAGTAAATATTTTCCACTTTGTAATGCCACATGATTTCTGCTGCAACTGTAAATTCTGCCACTGTTGTGAAAACAGCATAGACAATACACAAACAAATAAGTAACTGTGTTCCAATAAAACTTTAGTTACAAAAACAGGTAATAGGTTAGCCCTGCTCTAGGCTACTGTTACCAAGTCCAAGCTCATACTGCTCACTACATGACAGGCCAAATAAATCAAGAGAGGAGGTGCTGGGGCAAGGAACGGCGACTTTATTTAGAAAGCCAGTAGACAAAGATGGTGGGCTAGCGTCCCAGAGAACCATCTTACCTGAGTTAGAATTCAGGCTTCTTTTATACTAAAAGGGGAGGGAGTGTGGCTGGTTGTTGTAAACTTCTTGGTCTTGGAATCCTTTGTTCTTACAGCCATCTACATAGGTCTGGTCACAATGTTCCTATAAACCTCCAACAAGACAATTATTATTTTCTGTTCTGCAACTTTTTATCTCTATATGAATGGAAAAGTGTTATACCTTTAAAGGTCAAGTCTGGGAGGCAGAACCTTGAGAATGCGCTATCATGTATATTTTGGGCTATGGGCAATATTCTTTTCCACAAATACAGAGCCAGCATGACTAAGCACAGGAAACAGAGCACAAAGGTTAGAGCTAAAGGAATAGATCCAATATGGAGTCAGGTTTCTTCTTCTTTGTTACACTACACTAGTTATTTTTAAAATGCATAGGCTTGCAAAATTGGAAAAGAAGGAAGTTGAGTAATCTGCCCCTAGCCTAAGCTGTCTCCTTGATTTCTGGATAAGAGAAGAAATAGAAGAGAAATTAACAAATGATAAGATACATGTATTGGAAGGAGTTTAGAAGCTAACTGACCAGTTATTCCCAACCAAAGCTTGCTTACTCAATTTCAACCTCTAAGGTGATCATCTCACTTTGGCTTGACTACCTAGAGTGATAAAGAACTCAATACTTGGAGTGGCATGTAGGTACTGAGTTCAATTTTCAGACATTTCTAAATTTAAACACTTTTCATATATGTTGTGTTTGGAAATAATTTGCAGTTTTTGACTAGTGATTTAGTACAGACTTGCCTATAATGTTTCACTTAAGAAATGTATAGGCTAGTTTTAATCATTTAGCACCTTTAAAATTAAGGGCATATATTTATTGGGTAAATGTTTTTTAGGTGTATTTTTTGAATTAGAATTCCCATTAGGTAAAAACTGGAACTCACTGTCTAAGCTAAATTTCTCGACCTACTGCACGTAACTGTGATCCTCTGGGAAGATCCCTGGCCAGAGGTTATTTCACAATGATGACTTGCTCATTTCTTAATCACCTTGTTTCTCATATCACATTCTTTGCCACTCAAAAGATGCTTCTATATGAATTTTACCTTTTTATATAAGCTTGCTTCACATTACTTGTAATCCATTTTAAGCAAATTTAACAAGATCAAATATGTTTTAGAAGTCCCCACACCCCCTTTGTCAGTAAAATCAAACAGGATTTAGAAATATGTTTTGCCAGGATTGACAGTGTACAGCTTTGAGCATATACTAAAATTTTATGTTAGTTGATGTAGATATTTTCATTTCTCTTTCTTAGGATTTTACTGATAGTCCTTCAACCAAGTCAGCTCTAAGATGTCTCTCTGATTTTCTAGCTTTTACTAATTTTATTTTGTTTATTCTCATGCCAAATTCAGAACTGATAGTGTCTGATGAACTGCCCATGATTTCCAGTTCTCACACAGTACTAAAGGGCCATAGCTAAAGCATGACTAAAGAAATTACCCAATTTAGAGTCTAAGAGGATATGCTTTGCCTAGTCTTTCTAAAGAAAAAAAAAAAAAACAAACAAACAAACAAAAAAAAAACACACACCCAGACTGTGTTATCTTCAGAAATGAGAAGGAAAAATGTGGTGGGGAGGTAGAGATATTAATATTGGGCAAAGATAAGCTGCTAAGTCAGGAATGTCACTTTTTTAACTTAAAGCCCAGCCAACAGTCACTCAGCACTATCACATATTCACTTCCAGAGATTTAGAAGGTAGAATACAATTAGTAAACTTGATATCTTTTCACTATGAGAGGAAGCAAAAATGACTATTTTTAGTTATTTAACTTGACACCGCCATAGGCATCATGGCTTTCTCTGCTTTATAGAGATTACTGTAAATGTGACTCTCATTACTGAGACAGTATAATGAAGTCTTAAAAGAAAAAGACTATATTTCATTTTGCCTGAATGCATGCATTTGTCTGGTTTCTCCTGTTTCTTAACTTTTACTCCCTAGTTTCATAAAAGGTTTTTTCCCATAATCAGTGAAAAGATAACATATTTAAGGAAAAATAGCACCTTTTTACATTTTCATACTTTTCTTTTTACATACTGAATTCTGGGGGAAGAAAATGAATATATTTTCAGATGAAATTTATATTTGAAAGAGAAGTCCTGTGCTTCCTTCTTATTTTCTTGCATGCTTCTTTCTTTCATATGCAATCTGTTCATTTATTATCTTTACTCAACCTGTACTGAGTGTGCTCTATTAAAGCAGAAATTCCATTCAGTAAAATTGGAAACTTTTTTCCTTTCTAGTCTAAAATGTTCTCCGAGAGCCATAGCATTCACCATTTATGGCTTTAACTCTTACAAACCAGAAGATAAAGCCTGTGTGTGTGTTTGTCACAAATTCAGAGAAAATAGATCTTTCTCAGTATGCACTGTTAAAAGCTGTTCCTGAGTAGAAGGAACACATTTTCAGCCTATTTGTGCCACTTAGAGACGTCCCTTTTTTCCCTTTGAAAGGAATCTCTAGCTGTGCCTCATTAGAGTGTGCAGTGGAAAAAGAGAGGAAGTGAGTGAGAAGGAGGAGCTATGGAGAGTGGAGAGAGATGGAGCTATGGAATCAAAAGACAAGGTGCTGCTCTGTAAGAAAAAAATAAATTGCCCCTTCCACGTTAGGACCAAACCCTTTTAAAGCTTGTAGTAATTTTCAACCTTTATTGCTACTATACACACCAGCAGGGATATGAGCTTTTGTATATAAAACCAGATACACGTGCACATACACACCCTGCATAGTATCAGTTAACTGAGAGCTTACATCTACCCAAATCAACCCAAATTTTGATCCATCTGCGTTCATGTACCACAACTGAAGGATTTATTTATTTCCTGTCTTCATAAAAGACTCTTTCCTCATTACAACAGAGTTTGTACATTCTAGAAAATGTAATAAACCATAAATGCATTGACATATTTGTTCCCAACGTTTTGTTTTTTTTAAAACTTTTCCTTACAAGCTGTGAATGAGAATTGCTGTTGTTTTTGTTTGTTTGTTTGTTTTGTTTTGTTTTGTTTTGTTTTTTTGATGCGAGGCTATTATCTGAAATAGACAAAAAATTATTTTGCTGAGTCCCTATAGAAAACTTCAAGGCCAAATATGTAATTATAAAATAAAATGTGTTATTGATTAGCAAATTGAATAGCTCTACTTAAATATTTAAGAGACTGATTTTCCGGTTTTAAGAAAACTAAAAACTTAAATCGTGATTAGATTATAAAAAGTTAAGTTCAAGATGAGAATTTAAAAAATTCAATTTCTCTAAGTGAATAGAATCAGAATTGTGATCTTTACTTTTATTATGGAAGCTGCCAAATCTTTTGAGTACTTATTACACAATTCTTAAAGTAGTTGTTTTAAACAAAATGTCTAAAAATCGACAAAACAATGAGATTATCCTAGCCTTGTATTTCTTGATGTCACAAATAAATTGATACTTTGAGAGGGTGAAGACTGAGCTACATTCTGGGATTTGTGTCTGCCAGTGAGATAGATAGTTTGATTCCATCTAGTCTTACTACTCATAGACTGATAGACTTGAAAGGACACTTTGAAAACTTGTAATTCAAAATGCTCTTCTCTGTATTATGAACAAGAAAACAAGACACTCTTTATTCTACCTGTTAAAAAAAACCTGACTGAATGGCCTATAGAGAAAAAGATTAATTGATCAAAAATTACCAGTAATAAAGTAAAATTCAAAAACTAAGTCAGCTTATTACAAGGAAATACATCTGAGCAGACAATACTTCCCTTGCAGGCCAATCACATGGAATACACAGACCTCTCAGAGACCATTTAGATGATAGTTGTAAGTGGTCCAGCCAAGTAGACAAGTACCGTAAAGTTCCACGTCACAAACTTAAGAGCACTATTTTTGACAGCATTATCCTTAAATAAATAAAGAGGGATGAATAATAACAATTATAAGCGTAGTTCAGATGTCACTGTATTCCCAAGGGTTGTCTTCATCCTACCCTGTACCTACCTTGATTCAAAAAAAGCATGTAGTCATACCCCAGGAAAAAATCCAACTCTAAAAGGCAAATGTTATTAATATAGATTTTACTGAAAAGTTTGTGAAGGGGAGGGGAATAGGATTTAAGTGATAGACCACAAAGCAAAATTTAATGATTTATTATTACTACCTCTGTTTTTCCTCAAAATCTTTCTTGAAGTATTAGAAGCTTCATCAGTTATTTCCCATCCCCTCTTACACCCTGTTTAAAATCCCTTGTATTATCTCCCACAATTTAGCTGGTACTCTCATTTTTAAAATCCCATCTAGTGAAACATTACCCTGGTCATTTACTTGAGTTCACTTTTTCTTTCACTCATAGAAAGAAACTTGGTAAGCCACACTTGCTGCTAAGTGTTGAACTATTTAACTCCTCAGTTTAATTTTATGTTTATAATGTTAACAATGATATGATATTGGCATTATACCAAAAAAATAGTAAACTCCTCGATAAAAAGAAAAGTGGCTACAAAAAAACAAAAAACAAAAACCAAAGTCTTCCTTTGCTTTGCAGGATCTCAATAAATAGTGACATAGAAGTGTTGTTGAAACCCGAACGAGGGTGGAAAAAAGTCTAAAATACAAAGTGTTCATTAGCAATCAAGCTTTAATATTTTTAACTCAGGCACCACTGTCAAACATAAAAATGTTCAAAAGTCCAGGAAGATATTGCAAACATTTGGTGGGTGGAGAAAGATTGTAAATTCTGTTTTTTCTTTTTCTCTGCCATTCAGCTTGGTGAATCTCTGTTTATTTGTTTTTGTTTGTTCTTCATTTAACAAGATGCATTGAGTACTTCATGCATGCTCCAAGTCCTCTGGAAACCAAGGTGAAAACTACGTTGCCCTGCCTTTGGATGTGTAAAGCTAGCTGACGAGAGTAGAGGAATATGATTTATTCTGCTAGAAGAAATCAATTAGTTATTAGACCTGAACCTGATGGTCGAATCAGACTTTAACAGGAGGGCAGGTCATAAAGGGACCCTGGAGGAAGAAATGAAGACAAAGGTATGTAAAAGAACATGGTGAGTTACAAGAACTGCAAATACATTGATGCATGCAGAGCAAAAAGTTTGTTAATACACACTTCAGAATCAGACTCTTTTGAGCTGCTCTTAAGAGCTGAATGATGAACAGTCTCTGTTGGATGACTCATTTCTAAATTGGGGATAATCATGGCAACTTTCTCATTATGAGATGATTTATTTTATGCATTTGGCACAGTGTTTGGCAAACTCAATGGTCAATAAATATTAGTACTTCTCTCCTTTCTCTTTCACCTTTAATTTTCCTTCACCTCCTTCTTCTGAAGGTATTCCTAGAGATGATGCTTGAAATATGAAGAGGGGGAAATGTCATAAAGAAGACTGTTTTCAGTGCAAAGCAGATTCAAGAAAGGATAGGTAATAATATTTGTAGAGCTATAATCCTATTAACTTTGTACAAAAGTAATATTTTTCTATGTTGCTAGAAAGTTTTAAGGATAGAATCTATATATTTAGAAATAGGAAAGCTGAAGCTCATCGCTTCCCTAATATTACTACAAAACTAAGTCACAGATTAAATGTAGAAGAATCAATAATGACATAACAGATAATTTAACATTTTGGTTGCTTCTTCTGAAAGCAGGGGAAAATAGTGCTCGAGCAATGTTTTCTTTTGAATGATACTTCAGTTAATATTATCAAAATGAATAATAATCTAAAGTAAGAAATTAAATACTATAAAGCTATTTCCAAGAATGTTGATGTATAATTTATTTGTACTGTTACCTTTTGCATGCTACATTTTAAAATCAAAACAAATGGTACTAAGATATTTGTGTTTCAACATTGTAATCTGAAGTTTCCTTTTAACTGAAAAAAGTAAAACTGCTTGGCTTGAAAATATTTATTTAAGAATATTCTTGTGTTTGAGATTTCTTGTTTAGTCTCATCAAGATTGATTAGTTAGCATGGATGATCTGGTCATGTTCTTCTCAGACTTATGGGGATTATAAACAATTATCATTCCATGCATATTTGATGATATAATTCATAAGGAAAATAACTGTTCCCTTTTAGTTCTTAGTGGGCAGAAGTCTATACCTAACAATCTCATCTGGTTATGACCAACAAGTGACACTGAGTGCCAAAGTAGCTCTATCCAGGAGTTCAGAAGTCAAAGTGAAATAGTCACATCGACCCTGACTCACCATTTAGTGAATGAAGAGGGTGTCTTTGATGCACTTGTTTAGAACGTCGCAATTCTTCTTGATGTGTCATGTAAAGAAAAAAATAACAAGTAAAATTAATGGTGACCCTTGTAAATTTATAATATGCGTAAGGTTTTCTTAATTTTTTTTAACTAATGCTTGATTATATTTCCACCTATGAATCATTTGGTTAGTGTGAATGAAAAATGTTGCCTGCCATATCAATAAACAAAGGATGTTGCAGATATCAAGCCACTGTAGCTGCCCCCATTGGTGAGCCCTGAGAGAACTTAGGATGGAGACAAATGGCTGTCCACTGTGAAGGCATTGCCCACTACAATCACCCTCAAAGGTCCACCCTGAGGGGACACAGGATGGGGAAGAACAGGATACTGACCCTAGATAGCTAAGGTGCAGATCAAAGAAATGATTTCGATGATCCCAGACTCTTGCATCTTCCCATACGTGTGGAAAGGTGTTAAGTGCATTAACTTGAGATATCCAGTTTTCTTTAACTAACAGTAATCTTTTGATGTTCCGACTACCTGTTTTTGTTGCAAAAACCCCTATATATCTGGCCCCTCCCTTACCTCTTCAGAGCAGTCCCTCAGAGCTATTTGAGGAACTGTCTTTCAGGCTTGAAGGCCTCAGAAAACATGTCAAATAAAACATAATTCTCAACTTTTAGGTTGTGCATTTTTCTTCAGTTGACTTGAGCTATATATTGAAGTAGAATAAACTTTAAATTCAACCAATTTATTTGGTAAAATAATCTTTGGAAGTAACTTCCTTTATTCATCTTCTTGTAAGTCCAATAGCCTTTATTCATAAATTTCATTAAAGAATTCAAAGCGTTTCTTTCCATTTTTCTCAATAATATTTTTTGAGTAATTCATAGGAAGCTCGGACCACTTTTTTGATATAAACATTTATTTAATAATGTTTAATGATTATTGTGGAATAATAATACTTGTGGAAATAATGATACTTGTGGAAACAAATATGATGTTGATGTGGTATCTAACAATTTCTTCTGCTATGGATGTCTAGAAAAACCTTATAACTATTACCACATTTCTTAAAAGTCTCAATTATCAGTGGCTTCCTTTTTATATTCTCATTGAGGATTATTAACAATTTGTGACCATACTGTGTATAAAATTCATGCAGATCATCTTGACTTTCATTTATATAAAGTGCTTTTATCTCAGACTAGAATTTGGAGTATGTATTATGTTTATATCCATTATATTATGAATGTGGACATAACAGTTAAATAAAGTGTCACTTTGAAAATTTTTTCTCTGCTTTGAGTATTTTCATTGTTCATGTATAACAGAAAATTGTCAAGATTATTTTTCACATTAAGTACGGTAATGGGTCATGAACAAAAAAGAATTATCCTTGGAAAGATATGTGAGACAAGACGTTAGCATTGAGATATAGAAATACAGCACGGATAACGTATAATGGGCTTCGTAAACTGTTTTACACCCATGTTTTAAATGTACAATTGGAACAAATGGGAAAAGCCAGGAAACTCAACAAATTGCTAAACAAAACATTCTTCTTAAGAGCGTGAGACATGATTACCAACTTATGAATAATAGTTTGTAGAACATAAGAGAAAACTGAGATCAGAGCTACTATGTAGCTGTATCTACTATGTAGCTACTTTGTATACATCTACTATGTAGATGTATCTAGTGACTGGGGTCACCCTTTGCCCTAATACGCAGTGGGGTAGTAAGTATGCACCGAAGGCCACCACCATCCAAATGGAGAGAAACATAATGAAACCAGTGACAGTTTGAAAGAGTTGTTTAATAGGAAACCCTGTGAAGGAAGCAGTAAGATCAGGAATTGTGTGCAAATGTGAATGTGTGTGTTTGTGTGTGTGTCTGTGGGAATGTGCAAGCAGTGGGGAAGCCTCAAGGACAACAGAGAGTTGTCTCCAGTGATTCTTCTGAGTTCGCTGAATCAGTGTTTTCTTTTGAAGTAGCTTTAACTTAAAACCTTGCTCAAACTTTTCAAACTTTTAAGGTGCCAGTCCCTAATTCTTGCAGTGCTCCCAAAGCCAAGGGACTCTTAGATTCCAGAGGAAGTCCTCTAGGTGATTAGCAATATAAATACATAAGAACCAGTGACTATAACTGATGCTAGGAGATGGCAAATGCAGTCTGGAAAACCTAGAATAAAAGGCACTTTTTAGACACCAGCTTTGTTTGAAGATGTCAGTGAAAAAGGGTTGATTGTTCTTGGTTTTTCTACAGCACTAAGATGAAAGGAGCAGTCTTCGGGCCTTTCGAACAGATGGAGAACCCACCAAAAAATACAGGCGACATATAGGATCATTAAAAATCAAAGTAAGTTTTCCTAGCAGAACCAAAATAAAAGCATTATCAGAAAGACGAACAGGAATGGACCATGAGGCAGCAGGAGGAGATATTTAATTTAAAACTGTAGAGATGCTGAACTATTTATTGTATTTTGGAGCCAAGGTTTTTATTCTGAGAGTCCAAATTAATTAATAAATTAAATAGTAAGCATGGAGAGAATAATTCCCTACTTTTAGGTGTGGGCTGTATATACTGACTTCCTGTCATAGAGTATAGAGAAAGAAGTAAAATACTAAATTTACGGTGGAAAAAGCTGACAAACACTACCTCATCCAGATGATTAAGTTCAACATAAATGTCATAAATCATGTCTATCCTCTTGATAGGATGTATGGAGAAGGGCACACTACCTCTTTTTTCTTCCACCCAATAACTAATAACTCGGGTACCGTCATGAGAAAAACATCAGACCAATTTCAATAGAGGAACATCTTACAAAGTATCTGACCAGTACTCCTCAAAACTTTAAAAAGCATCAAAAATAAGGTAAGTTGAAGAAAGCACCATAGTCATGAAGATCATGAGGGTCACTAAATATAATGTGGTATGCTGGATATGACCCAGAAAAGAAAGTGGACACTGAGTGAAAACAAGGGGATCCGAATAAAGTACAGAATTTAGTTAAAAACAATATATCAGTATTGGTTGGTTCATCGTAACAAATGTACCACACTCATGTAAGATGTTAATAAGAGTAAAACCTGGGTTTAAAATATATGGAAACTCTCTGTACTTCCTTCACAATTTTTTCTATACATCTAAAACTGTTCTAAAACATAAATTCTGTTTTGAAAAGTCATTAGACTGTTTGAATAACTGATCTGAGATGGCTGAAAAACAAATGACCGAGCACAGATGACAATCTGATTGCCATTGGACCTGATGCAGGACGCCAAAGATGTGAACATTATTAGATTAAAAAAATAGACCCAAGAAGTGTAAATGTAAAAGATAAGGACGATGAAAGAATTAGAAAAACAATAGTTAATTCTAAATTATTATTGATAATGCTTGTAAAATATACTCTAATAGTTACATTTAACCATAAAATAGAATAAATGTAATATAGAAGTATTAATACAACCTGGGAAAATGTGAGGTAATTTTAACTGAAGTTGGAAGATGATATAATGAAACACAGAAAAAAATTGAAGAGCATATTCATATGAAGGTGACATTTTGGAGGACAGGAAATGTGTTTCTTAAAAATACAAGGCTGGCCTTGTATAGATAATATGAGAGTAACACAAAATTTTCAAAGTCTCAATTTAGCAGAGGAATGACAAAGAAAGAAAGGAGATGAAACAATCTGCTAAGAAATGAAAATGAAAGCAAAATAGACACAACAAGAAAAATGATAAAGAGAATGATCAGAAAACAGAAAAACATACCAGTAAGAGAAATGTAAAGCTCAAAAAGCACATTGGCACTGGAAATGAACAGTCAAGTCAGAGAAGGATTATAACTGTGACCAAACACATGAAATCTTCTTTACTCTTAATAATAACGAGGAAAATGCAAATTAAAACAACAACAACATTTGAAAAAAAATAAAAGTAAATAAATAAAAGATAAATTTCTACTATTGTTCATAGTATAAGTGGCAAAATGACACTTCCATAAATTTTGTTAGGGTTGTAAACTAGTATATAGTTTGTGCAAGACAATTTGGCAAGATTCTATCAAAATTTAAAACTTGTCTAATCTTTGTCCCAGCAATTTCCTTTCTAGGGATCTAGTTTACAGAAATATCCACAAAGATAAGATATGTGTTTGCACAAAGATATGTGTTTGTTACAGTACAGCAAATGGGAATCACCCAAAGTTTATTAATGGAAACATTTTATTTTCTTTGCTTATCTATAAAATGGGTATAGCTATATTTATAAGTAATAAAATGGATCTTTAGTTTGATATGAGGCAATATCTATAAGGTTGCTTTTTAAAGCAGGTTTTAGAACTATTTTTATATTTGGTTCTTATTTGAAAAAAAAAAATAGTTCTTATCTGTATGTATACACCCACAGAAACACATGCTCACACACATATATACACAGAAAAATAAAGTATAAATACCAAACGGTTGATAATTGATTAACCCTGGTGAGATTTATATGTTTGGGGAAGCATTAAGAAACAAGTTTTTCTATATCCCTTGAATTATTTTACAACACTGATATTTCTATGACTAAAAGGTAAAAAAAAACGGTTTGCACAGCAGTAAATATAATATAATGAGCCCATTTATGATATATACACAACATAAATGCTCTTGTGCTCTCTCTCAATAGATGGAGGGCATATTGATGTAAGATAATTTTAAAGCTGTATTACATTATGTAAAACCTTTTATTAATTAGCCTAGAAATTAAGACATCCTATGAAGCATTGTTTTATGGGAAGTTATTTCTAAATTATCAAACTAAAAAGAAATTTTAGGTGCATACAACACTTAATAGTTCATTACTATCTCTATGATAGAAAGAATTTTCAAAAAAGTATTTCTCTCAACCAAGTTCATATAATTCTTGAATTTTTTTTTTCTTTTAACTTAGCCTTGCTTAATGTTAATCTAGATTTTTTTTGTTAGAGGGTATTTTATGGATACTTTTTATACTTATGTTCTTATTATCTTTTACTTCAAAGGAAGAAAACTTACTGTCTGTTTCTTTCTTCACACATGTTACTAAAAACAGATAATTTATTATTTTGGGCAAAGGCCTTCTTCAGAATATCCCCTTTGACTTCACACACACACACACACTCACACACACACAGTGCTTACTCTTTGTTTTTGTTTGTTTGTTTATTAAAGTATAGTTGATGTACAATATTATATAAATTACAAGTGTACAATATAGTGATTCACAATTTTTAAAGGTTATATTCCATTTATAGTTATTACAAAATATTGGCAATATTCCCCATGTTGTATAATATATTCTTGTAGCTTATTTTATACATAATTGTTTGTACATTTTAGTCCCCTACTCCTTATGGCCCCTCCTCCCTACCCTCTCAGTATTGGTAACCACTAGTTGCTTCTCTATATCTGAGAGTCTGCTTCTTTTTTGTTATTTTTACTAGTTTATTGTATTTTTTAGATTCCACATATAAGTCGTATCATACAGTATTTGTCTTTCACTGTCTGACTTATTTCACTTAGCATAATACCCTCTAAGTCCATCCATGTTATTGCAAATGGCAAAATTTCATTCTTTTTATGACTGAGTAGTATTCCATTGTGTATATATACCACATCTTCTTTATCCATTTATCTGTTGATGGACACTGAGATTACTTCCATATCTTGGCAACTGTAAATAGTGCTGTTATGAACATTGGGGTGCATGTATCTTTTCAAGTTGGTGTTTTCTGTTTTTTTGGATATATATCCAGGAGTGGAATTGCTGGGTCATGTGGTATTTCTATTTTTAGTTTTTTGAGAAACCCCCCAAAAACTATACCAATTTACATTCTCACCAACAGTGTACGATGGTCCCCTTTTCTCCACATCTTCACCAATATTTATTTGTGATCTTTTTGATGACAGCCATTTTGTCAGGTGTGAGATGATATGTCATTGAGGTTTTGATTTGCATTTCCCTGATGATTAGTGTTGTTGAGTATCTTTTCATGTGACTGTTGGCCATCTGCATGTCTTCTTTGGCAAAATATCTATTCCGGTCTCTACTTATTTTTTAATTGGAATGCTTGCATTTTTGATGTTGAGTTGTATGAGCTGTTTATATGTTTGGTCATACTATTTATAAACATTTTCTCCCATTCAGTAGGTTGTCTTTTCATTTTGTAGGTGGTTTCCTTTGTTGTGCAAAAGCTTTTAAATTTAATTAGGACCAGATGGCTTCACAGGTGAATTCTACCAAACATTTAGAAAAGAGTCAATAACTATTCTTCTCAAACTCTGCCAAAAATTTTCAGAGGAAGGAACACTTACAAACTCATTCTATGAGGCTAGCATCACCCTGATTCCAAAACCAGACAATGATTTCACAAAAACAGGCCAATACCACTGATGAACATAGATTCAAAAATCCTCAACAAAATATTAGCAAACCAATCCAACAATACGTTAAAAGGATCATACACCATGATCGAGTGGGATTTATTCCAGGCATACAAGGATTTTTCAATCTTCACAATTCAATCAGTGTAATACACCACATTAACAAATCCAAGAATAAAAACCATACGATCATCTCAGAAGATGAAGAAAAAAAGCTCTTGACAAAATTCAACATCCATGTATGATGAAAACTCTCCAGAAAGTGGGCATAGAGGGAATATACCTCAACATAATAAAGGCCATATATGACAAACCCACAGCTAACATCATACTCAACTGTGGAAAGCTGAAAGCATTTCTTCTAAAATCAGGAACAAGGCAAGGATGACCACTCTTGTTCTTTGTTTGAATTTTATTTCATTCAAAGAATAAAATGTTGGGTCACTGAAGTTTAAAAGACATAAGAAAATTTCTCTTCTTCCCCCCTCAGGATTGCTTTTCTGAACCCTTGTGTCTTTCATGGAATTTGAGAATATGAGTCAAAATTCAAAACACTATTTCCTGTGTTCTTAGCAAAGCCCTCACCAGAGGTGTCTGAAGCCTTGACAGTGGGAAGCAACCCATTTATATTGTCAGCTTTATTGAGGGAAAAAAAACCTGAAAAAATGTCTTTCCTCAAAGAGGAGACTCTCTCTATTCACCATTGAACATTTTTTATACTTTATCCAAAAGCTTTAAAGTCTAATGTGTCCTCTTACTTCTAGGCCTATGAGACTATAGTTCTACAATTAATTCCCTCTGAAAGAAGCCAACTGCAAGGTTATATGCAGTCAGCCATTAACCACAGCCCAAGGAATTCCAAGGTACAAACTACGCGATGTGAAAATTACAGGTGTTCAATGTTGAGAAAAATTCAATCCCAGGGGCTTCTCTCTCTACCTGCCAGAGAAACAGGTTGTTTTTTCTAATTCCAAAGTGTTTCTAAATTCAGCATAAGTATGATTGTTGCCAAATAGTCAAAAAATGGTTAAAGTAATATTGTGAGAAACATTTTTGTTTTTAGTATAAAAGATAAAAATGAACATCTTCTCTTCATCCTTTCCTAAGGGAATAATTATTAATGCTTTGATATGAGGAATCATAGACTTCCTTCTAGTCACAAATGGATGGACAGATTGAGAGTCACAGTCATAGAGTGACAATACTTAGTGCTCAGAAACCTGGCACAGCTGAGGGAGGGGTGAAGGGTGGAGCTGAAAACTTTCAATTTAATGAAAATCACCAATACGAAGGATGGAACCAACAGCTCTTGCCCCAATCTGCAAATGGAAAGCTGCCTGGAAGATTGCAGATTGTTTATATGAGAGTCTAAAAAGCCTGAGAGAAAACATTTACATGTAGGTAGTGTCATTTTGTGTAGTTACCAATGGAAAAAAAAATACTCATTGACTCACATTCCACTTAAATCTAGTAGACAACTTTGCCTATGCCCACTTTGCAACTTTGCTGTTGCCTATGTAAATTGAGGTTCCAATCAATTTACACTGGCTTATTCCTAATTATGAACATTAAATATCACAATATTTGAGGAAATTCTTCATGAAAAAGATAAAATTAACATAGAAAGGGAATTTGGGGAAAAACAAATACAGGAGAAAATATCTAGTCAACACAATTATAATTAATATTTTCAGAGACTAACAAGAATATATTGTATCCATTTTTTAAAACAAATTACAGAATATCATATAAAAGGATCAGAGCAAAAGAAATGGGATATGGATTTTTTTGTGAAAGCAAAAATAAATAAAAATTCTATAGAAGTGTTGGAAGATAATTTAGAAAAGGAATAAAAGGAATCTCCAGGCAGGTAGAGGGAAAAACAAAAAGGTGAGAAGAAATTGAGAAGATGATTAAAGAATAATCCAGCAGTCTCTATCTAACACACAATTTTTAAAGGTAAAAATGAAAATAAAAAGGTTAAAATATCAAAAAATAATGCATAAACATTTTCTAGAACTGAGGGCATGGGTTTCTAGATTATAAGAGTCATTATAAGAGTACTGTGCCCAGCACTGTGAATAAGACACATGCACACACACAAACACGCAGCAATTTAATCATTGACAAATATCAGAATACCCGATGTAGCAGCTAGTATCCAAACATCGTCCTCCAATGACCCATACCTGCTAGTACTCACACTGGGAGTTGGTATCCTGCCATTCAATCTAGTCCTATATCAAATAGAATGTGGCAAATATGATGTTGAAGGACTTATAAGGCTAGGTCACAAAGACCATCTAGGTTCTCTCTTAGTACACTTCTTCCAGAATCAGTGACCCTGCAGTGAAATGTTCATAGTACTTTCAGAGGCCACTCTGGAAGACAATCCCAGCTGATCTTCCAACTGATAACCAGCACCAACTGCAACCCATGCAAGTAAGCCTTCTTAGACATTCTGCCTAATCAAACTTTCAGGTGAATTTATCTGCAATCACTATCTAACTGCAACTTCATGAGGGATGCCAGGTAGGTTCACTCAACCCACAGGACCATACAGGAAACAATAAATTGCTGTTCTAAGGCACTGAATCTGGGGATGTATTTTGGGTTCCTGTGTCAATTCCAACGGGGGGGGGAGGGGAAGTACTTCCCACATAACACCAAGCAATTCTTGGACAGCAAGAATTTAACTGAGTTCCGACACTATCTATCTACCCAAAGATAGCATCAGACTCCATAGGTGGGGGGTTCAGTCCGACAAGACTGTCCCCCCACTTCTGATGCTAGTCCAGGTTGTTACCTGTACTTCTGACCAACTGGCTATAAATGAGAGATTCCAACAACTCCTCCTTGTGTTTGATTAATTTACTAGAGAGGCTCACAGAACTCAGAGAACACGTTAATTACTAGAACACCAGTTTATTATAAAAGGATATAATTAAAGAACAGCCACGGGACTCCCCTGCTGGTGCAGTGGTTAAAAATCCCCCTGCCAATGCAGGGGACATGAGTTCGAGCTCTGGCCCAGGAAGATCCCACACGCTGTGGAGCAACAAAGGCTGTGTGCCACAACTACTGAGCCTGTGCTCTACAGCCCAAGAGCCACAACTACTGAGCACACATGCTGCAACTACTGAAGTCTGTGCACCTAGAGCCCGTGCTCTACAACAAAAGAAGCCACTGCAATGAGAAGCCCACACACCGCAACGAAGAGTAACCCCTCACTTGCCACAACTAGAGAAAGCCCATGCGCAGCAACAAAGACCCAACGCAGCCAAAAATAAATAAATAAATAAATTAATTAATTAATTATTTTTAAAAAAGGAAAGCCAGACAGAAAAGATTCATAGAGCAAGGTATGCCCTCTCCAGGTGTGCTATTCTCCCCAAATCTCCAAGTGTTCACCAACCCAGAAGCACTCCAAACCCAGTCCTTTTGGATATTTATGGAGGCTTCCTCACATTGGCACTGTTGATTAGATCCTTGGCCACTGGTGACTGAGTCAACCTTCAGTCTCCTTCCCATCCCTGGAGGTCAGATGCTGAGAATAAAAATTGCAATTTTCTAAGCACAGCCTTAGGGACGTAGGAGCATTCCAAAAGTCACTTCATTAAAAAAACAAAAGACATATGTATCAATGTACATCAATTAGGTAATTCCATGTACCAGAAATGGAGATGAAGACCAAATATGTTTCTTATTATAAATCACAATAACACAAGAAGACTGCTTATTGCAGCAATATATGGCTGAAATGCCAGAATACACTAAATATTTTGAGAAAAAAAGAGGAAAGAAAGAAGAAAACAAAAAACAATGAAACATATTAACAAACTGAAGAATAAAAACCATATGATTATATCAATAGATGCAGAAAAAGCTTTTGACAAAATTCAACACCCATTTATGATAAAAACTCTCCAGAAAGTGAGCATAGAGGGAACCTACTTCAACATAATAAAGGTCATACACGACAAACCCACAGCAAACATCATGCTCAATGGTGAAAAACTGAAAGCATTTCCTCTAAGATCAGGAACAAGACAAGAATGTTCACTCTCGCCACTATTACTCAACATAGTTTTGGAAGTCCTCGCCACGACAATCAGAGAAGAAAAAGAAATAGAAGGAATACAAATTGGAAAAGAAGAAGTAAAACTGTCACAGTTTGCAGATGACATGATACTACATAGATAATCCTAAAGATGCCACCAGAAAACTACTAGAGCTAATCAATGAACTTGGTAAAGTTGCAGGATACAAAATTAATGCACAGAAATCTCTTACATTCCTATACACTAACAATGAAAAATCTGAAAGAGAAATTAAGGAAACACTCCCATTTACCATTGCAACAAAAAATAAAATACCTAGGAATAAACCTACCTAGGGAGACAAAAGACCTGTGTGCAGAAAACTATAAGAAAGACACTGATGAAAGAAATCAAAGATAATACAAACAGATGGAGAAATATACCATGTTCTTGGATTGAAAGAATCAATATTGTGAAAATGACTATACTACCCAAAGCAATCTACAGATTCAACACAATCCCTATCAAATTACCAGTGACATTTTTTACAGAACTAGAACAAAAAATCTTAAAATTTCTATGGAGACACAAAAGACCCCAAAGAGCCAAAGCAGGCTTGAGGGAAAAAAATGGAGCTGGAAGAATCAGACTCCCTGACTTCAAACTACACTACAAAGCTACAGTAATCAAGACAATATGGTACTGGCACAAAAACAGAAATATAAATCAGTGGAACAGGATAGAAAGCACAGAGATAAACCCACGCACCTATGGTCAACTAATCTATGACAAAGGAGGCAAGGATATATAATGGAGAAAAGACAGCCTCTTCAATAAGTGGTGCTGGGAAAACTGGATAGCTACATGTAAAAGAATGAAATTAGAACACTCCCTAACACCACACACAAAAATAAACTTAAAATGGATTAGAGACCTAAATGTAAGACCAGACACTATAAAACTCTTAGAGGAAAACATAGAAAGAACATAAATCACAACAAGATTTTTTTGATCCACCTCCTAGAGTAATGGAAATAAAAACAAAAATAAACAAATCGGACCTAATGAAACTTAAAAGCTTTTGCAAAGCAAAGGAAACTACAAACAAGATGAAAAGACAACCCTCAGAATGAGAGAAAATATTTGCAAATGAATCAACAGACAAAGGGTTAATCTCCAAAATATATAAACAGCTCCTGCAGCTCAATATTAAAAACAAACAAACAACCCAATCAAAAAATTGGCAGAAGACCTAAATAAACATTTCTCCAAAGAAGACATACAGATGGTGAAGAAGTACATGAAAAGCGGCTCAACATCACTAATTATTAGAGAAATGCAAATCAAAACTACCATGAGGTATCACCTCACACCAGTTAGAATGGGCATCATCAGAAAATCTACCAACAACAAATGCTGGAGAGGGTGTGGAGAAAAGGGAACCCTCTTGCACTGTTGGTGGGAATGTAAATTGATACAACCACTATGGAGAACATTATGGACGTTCCTTAAAAAACTAAAAATAGAACTACCATATGACCCAGCAATCCCACTACTGGGCATATACTCAGAAAAAAACATAATTCAAAAAGACACATGCACCCCAGTGTTCATTGCAGCACTATTTACAATAGCCAGGTCATGGAAGCAACCTAAATGCCCATCAACAGATTAATGGATAAAGAAGATGTGGCACATATATAGAATGGAATATTACTTAGCCATAAAAAGGAACGAAATTGGGTAATTTGTAGAGACGTCGATGGATATAGAGATTGTCATACAGAGTGAAGTAAGTCAGAAATAGAAAAACAAATATCATATATTAACGCATATATGTGGAACCTAGAAAAATAGTACAGATGAACCAGTTTGCAGGGCAGAAATAGAGACACAATGTAGAGAACAAATGTATAGACACCAAGGGGGGAAAGTGGTGGGCAGGTGGTGGTGGTGGGATGAATTGGAAGATTGGGATTGACATATATACAGTAATATGTATAAAATAGATAACTAATAAGAAGCTGCTGTATAAAAAATAAATTAAATTAAATTAAAAAATTAAAAAACATAAAAACAAAAAAACAATGAAACACAGGAAACTTAGAAAAGCATTGGGACTGTTGGGCATGAGAATAGCAGTAGATTTATCAAAGGCATCTCTAGGAACAAAAAGATAATGAAGTAATGTCTTCAAATTTATTTGAAAGATTTATTTTTATCCTAGAATTTTAATATTACTTAAACTGGTAAAAAAGTGAAGGCTAAAAACAAAATACAAAACCTGCTTTAGACATACAAAGCCTCAAAATATTCATTTCTCAAACATGACCAATGAAAGATTTAATTAAGGGATACACGAAATAAAGGAAAGCAGTTAGGACACTACATATAAGTTCAAACACCAGAACATTCTGGCAGGCCTAAAGTATCGACAAAGCAAAGAGAATCAGGAAAAGAAGGGCATCAGGTGTAGGATCTATGGAAAAGGGAAAAAAAAAACTAATGGATAATCTGAAACTTTTGAGATTTTAGAAAAGAGTACTGATGGGTTTATGATAAATATGTTGGGCTACTTGGAAATACCTAGAGATAAGTTCATAGAAAGAAATATTTATGGGACTTCCCTAGTGGTGCAGTGGTTAAGACTCTGTGCTCCAATACAAGCAGCCTGGGTTTGATCCCTGGTCAGGGAACTAGATCTGCATGCTGCAACTAAAGATCCCGCACGTGGCAACGAAGATCCCACGTGCCACAACTAAGACCCAGCACAACCAAATAAATAAATAAATATTAAATACATAATTAAATATTATGTACTATTAGGCTGTAAATACTGACAAATCATTAAAAAAATAATTGTGATATAAATACTTATGGGAGAGACTAAAAGAGATATTGGAGGTGGAGATGGAATAAGAGAGTTAAGTCTAATCTATTGTCTATTGACAGAAAGTAAGTAGTACCTGACACTGACCGATCCATATAGAACAATATAAACCTCAAATTCACAATTCAGAAGTAAATAAAAGAGGATATGTTTCCAAAGATAAAAGTGAATGTCTCTGTGCCTCTGCAGAATGCAAGTAAGTTGTGATGGCAAACAGACAGTTTCTGTTGTTTTGTTATAAAATGTTTAATATTAATTGGCTTTATTAACTATGTTCAAATTTTATTAAAGACATGAATAAGGTACCCTGAAGAAAAGTCTTTAAAAGTAAACACTTTACACTGTTTTATGCTATAAATGCAAATGAATTCCCAAATGTACAAACTAAGAACCCAAAGAAAAGTGTATGAAAGAGTTCTCCACATATCACAAGAACAACAGATCATATCAAACTTTTTAATATCTCCCCATCTGATATGTAGAAAATTAGAAACAGAATGTTGACTTACTTTACATTTGCCCCATCATTATTGAGTCTGGACATATTTTTCAATGTTTACTGGCATATTTTCGCCAGGAAATTTCTTGTTAATTTCATCTTCCCACTTTCTACTGAGTCACTTATCTTTGGGGGCACACGTGTGAGTGTTGGTGTAGGTTTTGCTGCAGTTCTCAGCAGCTTCCTATCCTGCCTGGCTTTTTCTTCCTCAACAAATATAAAAAAATCCCACTCTCAACTAAATTTTATTTTTTCTAACTTTTTGACTAAGCCCTCATTATTTCACATTATTTTTATTTCTTCTCTTCCAGCTACCTGGAAGGCAAATACTTGGTTGTTGTTCTGGCAGAATGGCTCAATCACAGCTACATTGCATAATGTTCATAAGAAAACTCACGCATGGGAGAAATTCACACATAGAAAAATTCATATGATGAATTTGCAGGTTGCTCCACTGCCACCCTCCCATCTCTATCCAATTCTCTTTTCCCCTGCTCGGTAGGCATAGGGGAAGATGAATAAATCTATCCTTTAAGAAGACATAAAACAGAGGAATGAACTGTTATCCTCTCACTCTTTTTAATTAACATCATTTCAGCAAGCAACTTTCTTAGAATATCACATTTGTTTGTTTTTTTAATAAAAAATTGTATATATTTAAAGTATACAACCTGATAATTTGATATACACATACACTGTGAAATGATTACTACAGATTTTGTGTATGTGTGGTGAGAATGCTTGAGATCAACTGTCTTAGCAGATTTCAAGTATGCAATACAGCACTAATAACTAAAGTCACCATAATGTACATTGGCTCTCTAGAACTTATTCATAAATAACTGAACCTCTGCATGCTTTGACCAACATCTTCCACATTTGGTTTTGGGATGCAAGTTTTTCCCTACTTCCCTGTGTAGAGGAGAGGGGAAATTTTCTCAAAGCCACAGAGATTGTGCTCCCCATAGAAGCAAGTATTAGATAATTCTCTACTTCTCTCTTCACCGAGGTACCTCTCATATGGACTCAGGTGGGAGTGTGCAGTTTGGCTGTGGAGGGGAAGAGTGGTAGTGATGATAGTGGTTGGTTGATATTAAGTCACAGGAATAAAAATGTACTCCCAAATTTCAGATTCCTTTTAAAAATGTGAATTTAGTCCTATTTGTCACCACCATTGGTCCCTATCTTGGGACTGTAAAGCAAGAGGAAAAGTTCCATTTAAGATCCTGTTGAATAAATATCTTGAGTGTGCAAGCTGAAGGTTAAAATGTGTAAACACATTTTATCCAAGGACATTGTCTTAGTTCAGGAGGCTCTCTGAACAGACCCTAAGATAAGGATTTGGATGTTGGTACGTTATTTAGGAGTCACCTCAGGAAGCCCAATGAGGGGAGTATGCATCAGCAAAGTCCAAATATGCCAATGAAGTGTTCATTAAAATGTGACTTATTGCTGTGGCCTCCCACCACTGGAGACCCTCTGCAGACTCGACAGTATGCACCTCAGCCTTGTTCCACTGCAGAACAGGGACAGGGGGGTGAACACGTTCACCTTAATACTATTCCCCATTCCTTGTTAAACCCGGGTGGATCCGAGGAGCATTAAATCACAGCTTCTATAGGGCTGCCTTTCCCATGTGTTTAGCAAGCTTCCAAGGCACCAGAGAACATGTTCAGCAAAGAGATAAAAAGGCACTGGTATTTAAAAAGCAAGAAGCTCTTAGATTTCTACAAACTCTCCACCCCACCTGCTGGTGAACTTAGAGGTGAACTGAGAGACGCTGGGTGGAATCTCAACAATGTCAGCTGTGATAAAGCAATAGTCTTGCAGCTAGGTTTTCTGATTCCAAATTCAGTTGCCTGTGTGCTTCCAATCATCTATATTTTAATTACAGGAGAAAGATGGGTGGTTTCCATGGAAACGTCAAAGACACAACAATACAGAAGAATTCAGTCTTCCAAGCCTTTCATTTTATTTTTGGTTGTCTTATTAGTTATTTAAATTTGAATAGTATATATCTAACTACCCAAAGTCCTGAATGGAAGGAAATAAAATGAAATATTTCTTGTTTTAAAATTATCTTGGATCTGTGGAGAAGATGAAAGATTTAATAGGCTGTCTTACATTTCTATTCAACTAATCCAAACTGATAAGGATTGTTGTTAAATTATCATAAAATATGATGATAGTTACATGGCAATGAGTTCATAATTTTAGGCTACTATCTAGCAGGAAAAATATTGGAGAAACTTGACCATTGAAAAAAGTATCTTTGATACTGCCCCTTACCTGAAGGTGTCTCTTTCTCTACTTATTGTCATATAAGAATGTTCTGTAAGTAGCTTTGAAAATGTATTTTATAATTGAGTGAACATATTCCGTAAATGATATATCTCATGATAACTGCAGAATATTCTTTGGACCTAAAACTACAAGGAGAGTTAACCAAGTTTTGTGCCACATATTTCTACTAAAGGAATTGTTCTGGCCCCGTGTCAGAGCCAATCACATTGAAAAAATAAGAGATGGATAAAGTGGGAGTAGGCACAGGAAGAGGAAAGAAGTAATGCTAACAATGTTAGAAAGAAATGGAGAGACTCTTACCCTAGGTATCTGAAGCATTCAAAGACAATTTAGAATGATTGAAGAGTTTATAATGATGATGCCTAGGAGAATAGAGACGGGGAGAACAATAAAAGGAGACAATAAGAGACCTTCTTGTCTAAGGTTCTCCCTGTCTGCAAACATGGAGAAAACTCTTGTTCTGAAGACTCCCTTAGACTGGACTATTATGAGGTTCTGATCTTTTGTAAGCAATCTACAAAATTAATGTAATCCACATGAATATATTTTCTGTTAATTGTAACTTATCAAAAGGTGTTTGAGTCCTTAAGAGGCTATTGGGAATCCAAGTTGCTCAGTGAATCATAATTTCTAAGATGTGCCTAATTAGGACTAAGTAAAGTGGAAGATACTAAACAGGGAAGAGTATCCTTGGGGTATTTGAAAAATGGGTAAGGAATTCTTAGACTGGTAAGTGGAGTGAGTTCATGACCCAAATTAAAGAAGAAGAGGAACTAACTGCCTTTAATGACATTTATAGGGAGTAAGTCTAGCATTATCTTTATAAGTAGGAAACCTTGGTTAGATTTGTAAATTGAAATATGAATGGGAATTTACTCAAACCCAGGATAGTTATAAGTAAAATAGGCCAAAGGACCCTCTTGTCTCAGAAAGCAAATAAAGAAGAAAAAAAGAAAAAGGATTGAATTGTGAGTCAAAGCAAGAGACAACTTAAAAGGAAAACAGGCTTTTTTTTTTTTTTTCTCATTAAGGTAGAGATAGTGAGATTGATAATGGACACTCTTAGATGGATTAAGCAGGAGTATATTTTAAATTCTTAATTCATTTATTCACTCAATAGACATTAATTGAGCAAAAAACATGTGAAAATTCATGTAAGTCAGATCCAAAAGCTGAGGAATCTCCAAGATATCTTTTCAATGCTGCATAGTTGGATTCAACATTGATTTCATTTCTACATTTGTTGACATATAAATAGCTTATATACTGATAAATATTCATGTACTTAAAATAAAATCATTTTGTTTACTCAAATATATTGACCTGAGAGAGTGTTACTACAAATAACTAATTTCTAATAAAGACTGAATGAGTGATGCAAAAGATAATCCACACTTGATGAGTAAAACATCATTTCCATATGCATTATCTATTTTATTAATAGCTCAATTCAATTTAACCATTATTTATAATTGGTTGAATTGAATTGAACTATATTGAATAATCACTATGTCTCAGGCATTGTGCTAGGCTAGGTGCTACAGATTTTGTTTGATGAGTAAATTATGTATTTGTTCTCAAAGAATTTAAAGTGTGAGAGATAGATACAGAGGCAAACTGTTTTGACCTACTGTAACATGCTAACTATAATTATAGAGATATGCACGGGATACAATGGCATCAAACACATTGTGAGGTGGGACAAAGTAACATTGTTATCCCATTCCGGATGATGAAATTGAAATTAAAGACACAGAATGACTTAGGCAGAGTCATGCTGATAATAAATAACTACATGGCAAAGACAGTACAGGGGACAGCCTTCTGAGTATAAGTGTTCTTCATTGGATGAGAAATTTGGCCTTCCCTGAAAGATTTATTAGTGAACTTTGGTGGATTAGAGAAAATAATAGGAAAATCAGATAACTTGAGTAGAAATTTTGCCACCTCAACCTGTTTGAGTGTAGCTTTTTTTGACTTGCTTAATATTATTTTTGTTTCTCCATACTGGAGCTGTGGTGGAGGAAAAAAGACCATCTAAAGAAGCCATATTTCTAAATGCTTCTAGACACTTCCTCACCCTCATTTCTTTACAACAATTTGCATCAGGCTGGAGGAAAGAAAATAAATGTAGGCAACATCTCTGCTCATGGTCCAGTCACATTCTAGTTGGTCTAAACCATAGATCATGTACACACTTGATCAAATTTGTGCACTTGTGCTACAGTAATAATGGATCCCGATACTTTTACCAGTGGAAGAAAAATGTTTTGCAAGAATAGCTGCCATCTACATAAGATAAAAAGACATGGTATCTTAGCAAATGTTGCCCTAAAACTTCTTACCTTGGTTATTTGATGCATATTTGGTTTTCTTTTCTTCTTGTGTTTATCTATTCCTTATCCCCTAAGGTTCTTTGTTGAAAGGCTTCACTAAAAAAGTTGGTAACTCTGCTAAATAACAATAATGGTGAAAGTATTTGGTTTCCCTGGGAATAAAAATAATTCCAATTTCACTTTTTGATTTAATAATTTTGTTATGAAACTAATTTCACTTTCTGAATTTGAAACAAATTCAAAGCAAAGGATCACTTTGTTCTTTCTCCTGAAGCATCTGGTAACCAAAACCCCAATATCCAAGAAACACAATGATGACCTTTCTCTCTGGAACCCATGTCTGGATTAGCTTCGACAGCCACAGAATGGATGCAAGTTCCAAACCTCCGTTAATTTCAAAGTGAACTCAGTAGACCTTAGAGAATAAAAAGAAAACTAGTTTATACGTGGATAATTCCACCTAGGACAATTTCCAGGGTCTGACACTGGATTTGGGAACACTTGAACATCAAATCCTAAATAATAGATCTTAGCAACCAACAGCTGGAAAGCTCCCAAACCCTGCTTTTACTTTTTAAAAAATCATCTACAACACTAAAATAAATGCTATAGAATTATGTTCCCTCTGGGAAAAGTGAAACAAAACATTTTCAAATAAAATATGAAGACACCTTTGCCTAAAATCTTCCTGAAAGTCCTTTTCTGCTTCTGTAGAACATGATTAAGGGCTTTAGTCAGTGTCATGATGGATTTGCTTAATTCAGGCAGGTCCTGTTCCACCAACAGGCCACCCTTGGGTGGTTACGTAAACTTATATTTAAATGAATAGAAGTTTGAATTGTTTGTAGTAGAGATACTTGTTCTTGGAATTGTGTACTTATTTGCCTAGGAGATTTCTAAAGTGTAATATCTTATTGGGAGGTAAAAATGGTTTATTGTCCTGTCAGTGACTGGAAACTTGTGTTAAAATACAAGCTTCTTGAGGCTGCTATTCATTGAGTGTTTGGGGGAACGTTAATTGGATAGAAACTGGTATTATCATAATTCAGGGGCTTAAGAAGACCTCAGCAATTACAGATGTCTCTATTTCAATGGAGAATTGACAATTTGAAAAAGAAATCTTAAGAGCTATCATACCAGGTACAATGAGGTCTGTAAAGAAATATGAACTGGTTCCCTGTCATCAAGACCTTACCATCTTTGTGAGGAGACAACACATGACATAAAGTAATAAATAACAGAAAAAATAAAATAAAATATTATGTTATACAGTGCATATTACAAGTGCAGCAAAACCTGAGAGAAAGAGGAATTCTTATAGATTCAGATACGGAGAAAAAGAGAGAGAAGTGAAGGGTGAACTTAGGCAGCTGATTTTCTATTTTGAAGGATCTTCAAAGCTGGACTCAATAATAAAGTTATAATCCTCAGTAGTAAAGAATTCTTTTACATTCTTGAGCAAGAAGGTGATGTTGAAAAAAGTATATGTTCACATGTGTGTAATATATACATGTACCATATACACATTTGTATATATCTATATTTACTATACATACATATACTATATATATGACATACATAATTGTAATACTGATATATAGTGTACATATATTTATAGTATATATCTAATTATATAGAAAGAAAGGAAGGAAGAAAGGGAAAGAAGGAGGGAGGGAAGGAAGGAAGGAAGTAAAGAAAGAAGAAAAAATGGAAAATTTTGGAGCAGTCATGAAGCTGGCTTAGAAGGAAAAGTGACTGAAGGCAGACAGAGAAGTTAAAAAGCTCTTAAAGTAATTCAGCCAAGAGTTTGATGAAAACATGAACTAAGATGGTAGCAGTAAAGACACCTCCACAAACTGACTCTTTAGGCCATTTTGTTTAAATTATTATAGTGTGTGAGGGAAATGAGTAGAAAAAAGTTAATAGAGTTTTAATTCTGTGTTTACATATATATTTTTTTACTGGATGCAAGAATAATAATATTGTATACTATTGACAAAAAGCTGATTTGCAGAGAAATATGCAATCTTATGGCCCTCAAGCATATATTCAGAGCCCATAAATAGTGTCTTCACACTTAGTATTCTCCAAGGAGTACCTAGAACCAAAAGTAAATATCATTTTTTCAGTAGAATTAGCAAGAAATGATATTTGCAATTAAAAATATACAACATTCTCTTTTTATTTTGTAATAATTTTAGACTTGCATTAAGTTACAAAAAGTAGTACAGAGAGTTTCCTGATATCCTTCTCTCAGATTTCGCCAGTGAGAGCATCTTACATGATCATAGTACAGTGATCAAAACCAGGAAGGTCACGTTGGTGTAATACAATTAACTAAACTCTTTACCTTATTTGGATTTTACCAGTTTTAATGTGTACTCATTGTTTTGGTATATATTTGCATAATTTTTTATTATATGTATAGCACTATATAACCACCATCAAAATCAGGGTGCAGATCTGTTCCAATACACCAAAGAAAGTCTTCCATGTTACCCCTTTACAAGCATTCTCCCCCAAACACTAACCCTTGGCAACAACTAATTTATTCTTCATCACTGTAATATTGTTGTGTCGAGATATTTTCCATTTTTCAATAGAGGAAAAAAGATTAGAAACAGTAAGTTGAACATTACAAGAGGAGAATTGGAATGGCAGTATTATTTGAACTATACCCTAGTCCCAAGACCACTCAAGGTCAAAATGATTATTTTTCTTATTTTCCTTATACACTGCCCTTGATTAACTTTGGCAAGTAGTACCTCCAGCAACTGTGTCATAAATAACAATCTTAGCCTTCTGCTTTTGTCTGTAAGATCACATATCTAGTGTATTTAATCATCAATTAATATATGTCAAACCATATATGTAGGGATGTGTGCATGTGTGTATGTGTGTGTGAATATTTATCCTTTTGTTTCTTGATAAAAATTGGAATACATAGAATACATTATATATATACTGTTATAAATATTTTGGATGAATTTTTCTAACTTCTCCTCCACTTTCCTAATTGGAGAGATTGAAAAGTCAAAATCTACTTTTGCACAGGTCCTTGTACTTAAGTCTTAGCATACAAATTAGGTTTCACCAATTATACGCATACATAAGAAACTTAAAGACAGAAGTGAATTTGGAAGTCCTCTTCTTGTTGTTATTTCAGCTTGCAGGCAAGGTTTGGAGACAAGAGTGCTTGAAGTCAGTTGTTGCAACAAGACCCAACATTTTATTTTTTTAATTAAAAAAATTTTTTTTTACTGGAGTATAATTGTGTTTCAATGTTGTATTAGTTTCTGCTGTACAGTAAAGTGAATCAGGGCGGACCTTCAAGATGGTGGCGGAGTAAGACGTGGAGGTCACCTTCCTTCCCACAAATACATCAGAAATACATCTACATGTGGAACAACTCCTACAGAACACCTACTGAACGCTGGCAGAAGACCTCAGACTTCCCAAAAGGCAAGAAACTCCCCACGTAACTGTGTAGAGCAAAAGAAAAAAGAGAAAACAGAGACAAAAGAATAGGGACAAGACCTGCACCTCTGTGAGGGAGGTGTGAAGGAGGAAAAGTTTCCACACACTAGGAAGCCCCTTCACTGGTGGAGACGGGGGGTTGGGTGGGGGAAGCGTCGGAGCCATGGAGGAGAGCGCAGCAACAGGGGTGCAGAGGGCAAAGTGGAGAGATTCCTGCACAGAGAATCAGCACTCACCAGCCCGAGAGGCTTGTCTGCTCAGCCACCAGGGCGGGCGGGGGCTGGGGGCTGAGGCTTGTGTTTCAGAGGTCAGATCCCAGGGAGAAGACTGGGGTTGGCTGCAAGAACACAACCTGAAGGGGGCTAGTGCACCACAGCTAGCTGGGACGGAGTTTGGGAAAATGTCTGGATCTCCCAGAGAGGCAAGAGACCATTGCTTCAGGGTGCGTGAGGAGAGGTGATTCGGAGCACCAGCTAAATGAGCTCCAGAGATGAGCACAAGCCACGGCTATCAGCGCAGACACCAGACACAGGCATGAAACGCTAAGGTTGATACTGCTGCCACCAAGAAGCCTGTGTGCAAGCATAGGTCACTATCCACACCTCCCCTCCTGGGAGACTGTGCAGCCCACCAGAGCCAGGGTCCCATGATCCAAGGACAACTTCCACAGGAGAACACACAGCATGCCTTAGGCTGGTTCAATGTCACGCCAGCCTCTGCCATCACAGGCTCGCCCCACATTCTGTACGCTTCCTTCCTGCTGGCCTGAGTTAGCCAGAGCCCCCTAATCAGCCACTCCTTTAACCCGGTCCTGTCTGGGTGGGGAACAGATACCCTCAGGCAACGTACATGCAGAGGCAGGACCAAATCCAAAGCTGAACTGCAGGAACTGTGCGAACAAAGAGAAAGGGAAATTTCTCCCAGCAGCCACAGGAGCAGTGGATTAAATCTCCACAATCAACTTGATGTACCCTGCATCTGCGGAATACCTGAATAGACAATGAATCATCCCAAAATTGAGGCGGTGGACTTTGGGAGTAACTGTAGACTTGGGGTTTGCTTTCTGCGTCTAATTTGTTTCTTGTTTTATGTTTATCTTAGTTTAGTATATAGAGCTTATTGTCATTGGTAGATTTGTTTATTGATTTGGCTGCTATCTTCCTTTTATATATATATATTTTTTCCCTTTTTCTCTTTTTGTGAGTGTGTATATGTATGATTCTTAGTGTGATTTTGTCTGTATAGCTTTGCTTTTACCATTTGTCCTAGGGTTCTGTCTGTCCCTTTTTTTTTTTTTAAGTATAGTTTTAGTGCTTGTTATCATTGGTGGATTTGTTTTTTTGGTTTGATTGCACTCTTCTTTCTTTCTTTTTTTATTACTTTTTTATTTTTAATAATATTTTTTTATTTTTATTTTAATAACTTTATTTCATTTTATTATTATTTCTTTTTCTTTCTTAGATTTTCTCCCTTTTTTTCTGAGCCACGTGGCTGACAGGGTCTTGGTGATCCAGCCTGTGTCAGGCCTGAGCCTCTGAGGTGGGAGAGCTGAGTTCAGGACATTGGTCCACCAGAGACCTTCCAGCCCCATGTAATATCAAACTGTGACTGCTCTCCCAGAGATCTCCATCTCAATGTTAAGACCCAACTCCACTCAATGACCAGCAAGCTACAGTGTTGGACACCCTATGCCAAACAACTAGCAAGATAGGAACACAACCCCACCCATTAGCAGAGAGGCTGCCTAAAATCATAAGTTCACAGACACCCCAAAACATACCACCAGACGCAGTCCTCCCCAACAGAAAAACAAGATCCAGCCTCATCCACCAGAATACAAGAACCAGTCCCCTCCACCAGGAAGCCTACACAACCCATTGAACCAACCTTACTCACTGGGGACAGACACCACAAACAATGGGAACTACGAACCTGCAGCCTGTGAAAAGGAGAACCCAAACACAGTAAGTTAATCAAAATGAGAAGACAGAGAAATACACAGCAGATGAAGGAGCAAGGTAAAAACCCACCAGACCAAACAAATGAAGAGGAAATAGGCAGTCTACCTGAAAAGGATTCAGAGTAATGATAGTAAAGATGACCCAAAATCTTGGAAATAGAAAGGAGAAAATACAAGAAATGTTTAACAAGGACCTAGAAGAACTAAAGAGTAACAAACAATGATGAACAACACAATAAATAAAACTAAAAGTCTCTAGAAGGAATCAATAGCAGAATAACTGAGGCAGAAGAATTGATAAGTGACCTGGAGGATAAAATAGCGGAAATAACTACCACAGAAAAAAGAATAAAGAAAAAAGAATGAAAAGAATTAAGGACAGTCTAAGAGATCTATGAGACAACATTAAATGCACCAATTTTCGCATTACAGAGGTCCCAGAAGAAAAACAGAAAAAAAAAAAAAGGAACTGAGAAAATATTTGAAGAGATTATAGATGAAAACTTCCTTAATATGGGAAAAGAAAGAGAAAATCAAGACCAGGAAGCACAGACATTCCCATACAGGATAAATCCAAGGAGAAACACAACAAGACATATATTAATCAAACTATCAAAAATTAACTACAAAGAAAAAATATTAAAAGCAGGACCAGAAAAGCAACAAATAACATACAAAGGAATCCTCAAAAGGTTAACAGCTGATCTTTTGCAGAAACTCTGCAAGCCAGAAGGGAGTGGCAGGACATATTTAAAGTGAAGAAATGGAAAAACCTATAACCAAGATTACTCTACCCAGCAAGGACCTCATTCAGATTTGATGGAGAAATTAAAACCATTACAGACAAGCAAAAGCTAAGAGAAATCAGCACCACCAAACCAGCTTTACAACAAATGCTTAAGGAACTTCTCTAGGCAGGAAACACAAGAGAAGGAAAAGACCTACAATAATAAACCCAAAACAATTCAGAAAATGGTAATAGGAACATACATATTGATAATTACCTTAAATGTAAATGGATTAAATGCTCCAACCAAAAGACACAGATTGGCTGAATGTATACAAAAACAAGACCCATCTATATGCTGTCTACAAGAGACCCACTTCAGACCTAGGGACACATACAGACTGAAAGTGAGGGGATGGAAAAAGATATTCCATGCAAATGGAAATCAAAAGAAAGCTGGAGTAGCAATTCTCATATCAGACAAAATAGACTTTAAAACAAAGACTGTTACAAAAGACAAAGAAGGACACTACATAATGACCAAGGGATCAATCTAAGAAGAAGATATAACAATTGTAAATATTTATGCACCCAATATAGGAGCACCTCAATATATAAGGCAAATGCTAACAGCCATAAAAGGGGAAATCAACAGTAACACAAAATCATAGTGGGGAACTTTAACACCCACTTTCACCAATGGACAGATCTTCCAAAATGAAAATAAATAAGGAAACACAAGCTTCAATGACACATTACACAAGATGGACTTAGTTGGTTTTATAGGACATTTCATCCCAAAACAAGAGAATACACTTTCTTCTCAAGTGCTCATGGAACATTTTCCAGGATAGAACATATCTGGGTCACAAATCAAGCCTTGGTAAGTATAAGAAAATTGAAATCTTATCACGTATCTTTTCTGAACGCAACACTATGAGACTAGATATCAATTACAGGAAAAAATCTGTAAAAAATACAAACACATGGAGGATAAACAATACACTACTAAAGAACCAAGAGATCACTGAAGAAATCAAAGAGGAAATCACAAAATACCTAGAAACAAATGACAATGAAACCACGATGACCCAAAACCTATGGGATGCAACAAAAGCAGTTCTAGGAAGGAAGTTTATAGCAATACAATCCTACCTCAAGAAACAAGAAACATCTCAAATAAACAACCTATCCTTACACCTAAAGCAATTAGAGAAAGAAGAACAAAAAAACAAAACAAAAAAGAACAAGAAAAGGAGAAGTAAAAACTGACACTGAAGAAATACCAAGAATCACGAGAGACTACTACAAGCAACTATGTGCCAATAAAAGCACAACCTTCCTGAGATTGAACCAGGAAGAAATAGAAAATATAAACAGACAAATCACAAGCACTGAAATTGAAACTGTGATTAAAAATCTTCCAACAAACAAAAGCCCAGGACCAGATGGCTTCACAGGTGAATTCTATCAAACATTTAAAGAGCTACCACCTATCCTTCTCAAACTCTTCCAAAATATACCAGAGGGAGGAACACTCCCAAACTTATTCTATGAGGCCACCATCATGCTGATACCAAAACCAGACAAAGATGTCACAAAAAAAGAAAACTACAGGGCAATATCACTGATGAACATTGATGCAAAAATCCTGAACAAAATACTAGCAAACAGAATCCAACAGTACATTAAAAGGTTCATACACCATGATCAAGTGGAGTTTATCCCAAGAATGCAAGGATTCTTCAATATACACAAATCAATCAATGTGATATACCATATTAACAAATTGAAGGAGAAAAACAATATGATCGTCTCAATAGATGCAGAAAAAGCTTTTGATAAAATTCAACACCCATTTATGATAACCTTCCAGAAAGTAGGCATAGAGGGAATTTACCTCAACATAATAAAGGCCATATATGACAACCCCACAGCCAACATCGTTCTCAGTGGTGAAAAACTGAAACCATTTCCACTAAGATCAAGAAGACAAGGTTGCCCACTCTCACTACTATTATTCAACATAGTTTTGGAAGTTTTAGCCAGAGCAATCAGAGAAGAAAAAGAAATAAAAGGAATCCAAATCGGAAAGGAAGAAATAAAGTTGTCACTGTTTGCAGATGACATGTTACTATATAGAGAGAATTCTAAAGATGCTACCAGAAAACTACTAGAGCTAATCAATGAATTTGGTAGAGTAACAGGATACAAAATTAATGCACAGAACTCTCTTGCATTCCTAAACACTAATGATGAAAAATCTGAAAGAGAAATTAAGGAAAGAATTCCATTTACCATTGCAACAAAAAGAATAAAATACCTATGAATAAATCTACCTAAGGAGGTAAAAGATCTGTATGCAGAAAACTATAAGACACTGATGAAAGAAAGTAAAGATGATACAAACAGATGGAGAGATATACCATTTTCTTGGATTGGAAGAGTCAACATTGTGCAAATGACTATACTACCCAAAGCATCTACAGATTCAGTGCAATCCCTATCAAACTACCAATGGCATTTTTCACAGAACTAGAACAAAAATTTTCACAATTTGTATGGAACACACAAAAGGCCCTGAATAGCCAAAGCAATCCTGAGAAAGAAAAACAGAAGTGGAGGAATCAGGCTCCCTGACTTCACACTATACTATAAAACTACAGTAATCAAGACAATATGGGGGCTTCCCTGGTGGCGCAGTGGTTGAGAATCTGCCTGCCATTGCAGGGGACATGGATTCGAGCCCTGGTCTGGGAAGATCCCACATGCCTCGGAGCAACTGGGCCCGTGAGCCACAACTACTGAGCCTGCGCGTCTGGAGCCTGTGCTCCGCAACAAGAGAGGCCGCAAGAGTGAGAGGCCCGTGCACCACGGTGAAGAGTGGCCCCCACTTGCCACAACTAGAGAAAGCCCCCACACAGAAACAAAGACCCAACACAGCCAAAACAATAAATAAAATAAATAAATTAATTAAAAAGCACCTGAGTTTAAAAAAAAAAAAAAAAGACAATATGGTACTGGCACAAAAACAAAACTATAGATCAATGGAAGAGGATAGAAAGCCCAGAGATTAACCTTTGCACATATGGTCACCTTATTTTTGATAAAGGAGGCAAGAATATACAGTGGAGAAAAGACAGCCTCTTCAATAAGTGGTGCTGGGAAAACTGGACAGGTACATGTAAAAGAATGAAATTAGAACACTCCCTAACACCATACACAAAAATAAACTCAAAATGGATTAAAGACCTACATGTGAGGCCAGACACTATAAAACTCTCAGAGGAAAACATAAGCAGAACACTCTATGACATAAATCACAGCAAGATACTTTTTGACCCACCTCCTAGAGAAAGGGAAATAAAAACAAAAATAAACATATGGGACCTAATGAAACTTAAAAACTTTTGCACAGCAAAGGAAATCAGAAACAAGGTGAAAAGACAACCCTCAGAATGGGAGAAAATATTTGCAAACGAAGCAACTGGCAAAGGATTAATCTACAAAATATACAAGCAGCTCATGCAGCTTAATGTCAAAAAAACAAACAACCCAATCCAAAAATTGGCAGAAGACCTAAATAGACATTTGTCTAAAGAAGATATACAGATTGCCAACAAACACATGAAAGAATGCTCAACATCATTAATCATTAGAGAAATGCAAATCAAAACTACAATGAGGTATCACCTCACACCGGTCCAAATGTCCATCATCAAAAAATCTACAAACAATAAATGCTAAAGAGGGTGTGGAGAAAAGGGAGCCCTCTTACACTTTTGGTGGGAATGTAAATTGATACAGCCACTTTGGAGAACAGTATGGAGGTTCCTTAAACAACTAAAAATAGAACTACCATACGACCCAGCAATCCCAGTACTGGGCAGATACCCTGAGAAAGCCATAATTCAAAAAGAGTCATGTATCATAATGTTCCTTGCAGCTCTATTTACAATAGCCAGGACATGGAAGCAACCTAAGTGTCCAATGACAGATGAATGGAGAAAGAAGATGTGACACATATATACAATGGAATATTACTCAGCCATAAAAAGAAACGAAATTGAGTTATTTGTAGTGAGGTGGATGGACCTAGAGATGGTCATACAGAGTGAAGTCAGAAAGAAAAACAAATACCACATGCTAACACATATATATGGAATCCAAAAAAAGAAAAAAAGCTTCTGCTCAACCAAGGGCAGGACAGGAATAAATACCCAGACATAGAGAATGGACTTGAGTATACAAGGATGGTGAAGTGTAAGCTGGGACAAAGTGAGAGGGTGGCATGGACATATATACACTACCACGTGTAAAATCGATAGCTAGTGGGAAGCAGCCGCATAGCGCAGGGAGATCAGCTCAGTGCTTTGTGACCACCTAGAGGGGTGGGATAGGGAGGGTGGGAGGGAGATGCAAGAGACAGGAGTTATGGGGATATATGTATATGTTTAGCTGATCACTTTGTTATACAGCAGAAACTAACACACCATTGTAAAGCAATTATACTCCAATAAAGATGTTAAAAAAAAAAAAAAAAAGCCAATCCAGTAACAGATATATGTGTGTATATATATATATATATATATAATCTGTTGGGGTTCTAATGGGATAATATTTTGCTTTAATTGATAACTTATATGGGAGAAATAAAAATAAGCTAGGTTTTAATAAATAAATAAATAAATAAAGTGAATCAGCTATATATATACCTGTATCCCCTTCCTCTTGGACCTCCCTCACCCCCATCCCACTCATCTAGGTCATCACAGAGCACCAAGCTGAGCTCCCTGTGCTATACAGCAGGTTCCCACTAGCTATCTATTTTACACATGAGCTTTGTGATTACACAGTTGCTTTGTTGGTGGCCAGAGCAGTAAGCAGCAACAGCTTCTTGATCTTTTGTTATCCAGTCTGAGGTTTATGAACTTTATCTTATTTTTATTTTTTCACTTTCCTATTTATAGATGATGTTCAGAACTTTTTCTTATTTAAGTGAATACTTGGTTTTACACCTCCTTGAACTGCCTGCTCTTCTCTCATATCTTTTTCCCATGGTGCTTTTTTCCTTGTTCCTGTATTTCAGTGGCTTTTTATAAATTCTGTAATAAATGTGGGGATGTATATTTTAAGCATCTAATGCCAAACTTTTATTATTATTTTACTCAAATTTATCAGATATTATTATTTTTGCATTTCTATACCCTAATTTTCTTCCCCACCCCTGTATCATAGAGATATTATTCCATATTTTCTTCTAACACATCTAAATTTTTACTTTCTACGTTTATGTCATTTAGTACAGTTAAGATTTATTTTGTGTATGGTATGAGATAATCAAATTTTATTCCTTTTCCACATGGAGAATAAATTGCCTCAACATAATTTTTTCAAAAAAATTAATCTTCCTCAGTAATTCATAATATCAATTGTTAAGTAACCTAAGTTTCTCTATATGTGGTTCCATTTCTCAGTCTTGTCCAACAACTAATTTATTTGTGATTTTGTGCTCCAATACAGTTCTTTTTAATTAGTATATATTTATAAAAAGTCTTGACAGCTTGAAGGAAAAGTCTCATCCTCTTATTGTAATTTCTTTAATTGCCTTTTTTTCTCTTTTCCTGCTTCATTATTTGTTATACAAATTTTAAGATAAAATTGCCAAAAACTTTTGTGAAAATACATTAAATTTATTTTTCTCCTAAATTATCCCTGTTTATATGAATAAGCTCATTGCCTATGTTTCCAGTTTTTCTTATGTTTTCAGTGTCTTCTTATTGTTGTTGTTGTTTTTCATGGGAATCTGGCAAAAAATAGATTTAACATTTTGTGTATTTAAGTTCATCATAGTTTTCTTTGGTTTCTTTTTTAAGTTTTTCTTTTATATCCAAATATTTGCTTTTAGAAATTGTAATGTTTTCTTTTTCTCTTTTTCTTGAATGATTAAATCTTTGATCCATCTATTTCATTTTCTCTTCCAGTCTTACTGAGATATGATTGACATACAGCACTATATAAGTTTAAGTTGTTCAGCATAATAATTTGACTCATATACATCATGACATGATTATCACACTAACTTTAGTCAACATTCATGATCTCATACAGATATAAAATTAAAGAAATAGAAAAAATATTTTTCCTTGTGATGAGACCTCTTAGGGTTTACTTTCTTAACAACTTTCGTATGTAATGTACAGCAGGGTTCATTGTATTTATCATGTTGTACATTACATCCCTAGTACTTATTTATCTTATAACTGAAAGTCTGTACATTTTGACTGTCTTTGTCCACCTCCCCCACCCCCGGCCCCCCACATCTGGTAACCACAAATTTGATCTCTTTTTCAATGAGTTTTTTTGTTTCTTTCTGAAGTGTCATTGACCCACAACACTATGTTAGTTCCTATTACACAACATAGTGATTTGATATTTCTATAACTTTCAAAATGATTGCCACCATAAGTCTAGTTAAAATATGTCACCATACAAAGATATTATATAGTTATTGACTATATTCTCCAAACTACACATTTCATAGCTATGACTCATTTATTTTGCAACTGGAGTTTGTACCTCTTAATTTGTTTATTTATACCAAGTAAAAAATGTCAGACAGAGATAGACAAATACTGTAGGATTTCACTTATCTGTGGAATCTAAAGTACAAAGCAAATGAATAAACATAACAAAACAGAAACAGAGAACAAAGAGGTGGTTGCCAGAGGGGAGGGGGGTACAGGGAGATTAAGAGGTACAAACTTCAGTTGCGGCAAGATTTCAATCTTTTTATGGCTGAGTGACATTCTATTATATATATATATATATATATATATATATATATATATATATACACACATATATCTACACACACACATATATATATATATATATACACACACACACACACACACACGTATATATATTTGTCTATTGTATATATTTATCTGTTATATATATTTATCTACTACATATAGTATATATATATAAAAACCACATTTGTGTTGACCTGCTTTCCCTAAGAAAATATCATATCCCAGTATTTTGCTGTTTTAGTGCTATCTGCCAGGCAGAATTATCCTTCCTTGACAATAGTTTGTTTTCAGAAATTTAGTGCTCCCTTCTTTAAAATTCCTTTCAGCTGTCACCATACCCACATTGTTCCTGTAATTAGATTTTCCTTAAGTTTGAACAATATTTAGCTTATTTCTCATAGAGCCATTCAAATTTGTGCCCTTATTGTCTTCCCATCTTTTCCTATTAGATTTCTTTAAGCTGAGTAGAAGTTCTTAGGTTACTTTGGTCATCATCAGTGTGGTTAGTATATGTAGATCTGTAGAAATGAAGACCGTGCTCTGGCATTTCTCACTATTATGATGGTGTTCTTAAGGCTTCTCCTTCCATGGTCTCCTTAAACAAATGTTTATAGTCAAAATTTTGCATTTTTCACTTCAGAAAGGAAACAAAGTTTAAGTTGTCATGAAAACTTAACTTTTATCATTTAGACAAGAAAACTCTATCAGTTTCAAGAGAAAGAGACAGAGACTATATATCTGCCATAGTTTGTAGACTTTGCCAGAAAAGACCTGATAAAATATAGCGTCCAAACCTACTCTAGCCAAGGATTGATCAGGAACTATACATGATTTTTTTTTTATTCTCCCATGGTTACTATCTGAAAATTTGAAGTGTAGCCACTTTGTAACTGGTCTAGGGTTCACAGAAATTTTTCTGGTAGAAATCTGTCCTGTTTCACCAAAAAAAAGAACATAATTAGATAGCTTGAATCAGTTTTAATCATTTTATGAATGATGGAGGAAAGATACAGGATGATCAAGAGTAATAGGCTTTATGTAAAGCCCCAGATGATGCTATAATTCACATGCACATTGAAGACTTAATATTTGGAGAGAGAAGAAAGCATGTACCCCTCAATCTATTTCTTGTTGCTGATTGCAAAGACAGTTTTAAACTAAGAAGGCCAAAATATAGATAGTAATGTGAAGTGGATAAAGGCCCATTTCATCCTGACTCTGCTATCTTGGTAATGGTTTATATGTGCCAAGGAAGCCATTTAGAAAGTGTATACTTCTGCTAATTCTGGAGTAAGAACTTTAATCAATTAAAATAGCATAACAGAAAACATTACGACATTTAAATGGAATAGCTATATGACCTTTGACAAATCACTTCATATCTCTGGTCTATGATCTATGAGATCCGTTCCAATTCCAAATCTCCAATAACTTAAAAACAATACTATTTGGTAAGTGGTTCCAGAACCAGCAGCAACGGCATCAGCTGCGAGCTGGTTAGAAATGCAAAGCCACAGATTCCATTTCACACTTACTGAATCAGAATCTCTGCGGGAGGGAGGAGAGAGGAATTGGTTTTAACAAGCACTCCTGGTGATTCTTATGAATCTTCAAGTTGATAAGCACTGCTCTAAGACATTTGGTGACAGTTGGAAATAAGTAGAACACACAAATAAATAGGCTACAGGGAACAACAGAAAGTTCTAGAGAGTTAGGATTTCTCTTTGTGTATAGAAGCCACTGTTGGATGCATTTCTTGTTGCGGTGAAATACATTTTGGCCAAAACTAAACAGAATTGAATGGTGATGATTGCCCACTTTGTTACTCTTTTTCTTTGTCTTGCCACAGCAGTGATGGCACTGGAGTGGCCTTCACTCTGACTCCCGAAGAACCAATAAAGGTGAAAAACTATGCTAATAAAAACTTGCCAAACAATTCATGCTCACGAGCTCACAGTGTACTTTTCCCCACAGGGCACTCTGGCTTTGGGGGCTTCTGCCATGAACCTGCTGAATTTTTCTGGTTCCCAAATGCATGAAAGTCCATTTTTCTTTATGATACCCAAGATCACGCTACAGAATGCATTACACAGCCAATTCTCTAAACTACTCAAGCTCCTGCCAGGAAAAGGCCCTACTATTTTAACAGTACTCACTCTCCTATTACAGAGGGAAAACTCATGCGTTAAACAAGACTTTCCCTTGGTGCTTATAACATAAACGTTACTGTACTTGTGGCCATATTTAAAAAGCAGTGGAAAGAGAAGGGAATCAACCAGGAAGACACCAGGAGCAAAATAAAAAGGTGATGTCCTCCATAAGACAAAGGAATGGGACTATTCAGCACAGCTGAAACCAAGCGGAAGACCAACAGTCACACTACTCAACACTTTTTAGCATGTTTCTTATAGAATCTGTTTACTTAATCAGCAACTGCAGAGTCTAATTTTAGCAGAAAAAGAAATAACAGCACCTGAAACTTTTAAGATGGCAGGAGTAATAAAGCCTTACTCCTATAGGAAGCTCACAATAAATCTTTATTGAACACATGAATAAATGAATGATTGACAACATGAGCAATTAAGCTTAGTCAAATCCAGAAAGCAATACAGAGGAATGAGACTCGGTCCCAATTATTCAAGAAGAATAACTGCTTTTATTTTCCCAGTTGACTGTTTGAGTCAAAGGGGACTTGAGAAGGAGTGATGCTGTAGAAACAGATTAAATGTTCTAAATGCAAAGATGGCATACCATCATTGTAAAGAGCTCAAGTTCTGGTGTTACACTAGCTGTGTTCAAATCCTGGCTTTACCATTTGCTAGACAGATGTTTTAACCTTAATGAGTCTATGCCCGTATCCCATGGACTTTTTATATATTAAATAAGCTAATGGATATATATACATATATATATATATATATAATTTGATAAGATACTTTGTAAGAGTTCACTTAATTGATTATTAACACATTGTTATTATTAATACTGTCATTATTGAAGGCTTTATGTTATTATGTAATTTTAGGAAGATACACTTGTCTAAGAGATGACAAATCCTACATGTTTCTCCTTTACCTAATGTTTCAATAGTTGGCCAGAGATAAGGGGGAAAATTTAGGGGAGCAACACCCCTTGTCCCGACCCTATTGTCCACATGACAGTGAGCACTAAATATTTAAGGAGTTAAAACTCCAGCAAGGCTAAATCCTGTGAATTTGAACAGTAATCAAGTTCTCCTCTTTCCCCCAGGAATCAAAATTTTGCTCCTCCACATACAAAAAAATGAAAAGATTATTATATTTTGGCTAAGAATAAGGGGTCAGAAAATAGAAGACCTGATCAGAGAATACAGGGTGTTCAGATTAAAGAGAAAAACATATATCACAAAGGGGCAGCAAGTTGATTCCTGCAATGCACTCAGGATCATATGAAAGACAGAGCCCTGGACTGAGCAATCAGTCAAATAAAGGAAAGAAGGAAGGAAGGATGGAGGGAAAATGAAGGAAGACAAGAAAGTGAAGAAAGGCAGCCAGAAAGCAAGCAGAAAAGCAAGCAAGCAAGTAAGCAAGAAATTCTGGCCTAAAGGTATATAGTGCCAGGCACTTTTCAGAGTATATAAGAGAAAAGCGATCCCTCCTTAACAATACGATTGATTAAAATGTGGTACTTGGAACTTTTAATTAAGTATGTAAGCAAAGGATTTTTTTTTTGAAGAAAAGCAATCAGGGCTCTAATACAAAGAGGTGACATTCCAGAATAGAAGGGCGTGAGACACGAACAGAGTAGAAGAGAAAAAAGGACATCCAAAATTAAACTGAGGAGAAAACAGGACGAGGAGCAGCAGTTTTAAAAAACCAATCATTTCATGAGAAATAAATTTAGAATTATTATCAGAATAGTTTGACATGCCTGGGGTTTTATACAAAATTATGGTCATGATAGTGTGTAACAATTATGAAATAACTGTATGGCACTCATTCCTTGAGGTAGATTCATTCATTCTTTACTAATTTTCAATTCTGTGTTTAAAAAAAAACAAAAAACCTTCCAAACAATTTGATAGATGTGTATCTTGATAGGGTGGATCTTGTCTGACAATTAAAGACAAGTGTGAGCTGACAAGAGAAGATAGAATCTACTAGAAAGAATCCTCAAATAATACTGTCTTTTTTTTTTAAACTACATATTATGTTCCTCCTGGAGACTTTCAACCGTTGACCAAAATTAACATGTGCTTTTCTCTGCAGATTTTCAATCCCACTGCATAGAAATAGTTATAATATCAAGAATTAGACTTGCTGATGATGGGAAATGTAGCCTGACTACTGTCTCAGATTATAATTTGGTAATTAATGTCAAAAGAGCACCTAATATTTTTAGAAATACACTTTATGTCAAACTTTATAAATCATATGAATTATCACCATTTATTTCTGGCAAATATCCTATGATAATAGGTATTTTAATCATCCCTTTATTACTGATGAAGAAACTGAGGCAAATATAGATTAAATAAATTGTCTGAGGTCGCAGTGCTCCAATAGGAAGAGCTGAGGGTCTAAGACATACACTGAGCATATTCTGCTTAAAGGCATGTACAAATTTAGTTCAGTGTATAAGTTGCTTTCCTAACATTTTCTACAATTGTACTGAACAGCTTTCACAAAATGGACACATAATATAAAATAATTCTAGAACATTTACGTTTGTTATCAACCACAGACTTTTTTTTCTTAAATATAAATTGGATTACTCACAATAACTTAAAAATTACAAAAAAAAACCAGACTGAACTGCCCTGGAGCCCGAGGGGAGGGCGGCCTCACTGAGGCTACCGGCTCTGGAGGGGCCCCAGCAGCAGAAGCTGTGACAGTCCTTGGGACCATGGGCCAGAGTGAGTACAACTTGGAGGAGCTTCAAGATGGCGGAAGAGTAAGACACGGAGATCACCTTCCTCCCCGCAAATACATCAGAAATACATCTACATGTGGAACAGCACCTACAGAACACCTACTGAACGCTGGCAGAAGACGTCAGACCTCCCAAAAGGCAAGAAACTCCCCACGTACCTGGGTGGGCAAAAGAAAAAACAGAGACAAAAGAATAGGGACGGGGCCAGCACCAGTGGGAGGGAGCTGTGAAGGAGGAAAGGTGTCCACACACTAGGAAGCCCCTTCGCGGGCGGAGACTGTGGGTGGCGGAGGGGGGAGCTTCAGAGCCACGGAGGAGAGCGCAGCCACAGGGGTGCGGAGGGCAAAGCGGAGAGATTCCCGCACGGAGGAGCGGCGCCGACCAGCACTCACCAGCCTGAGAGGCTCGTCTGCTCACCCGCCGGGGCGGGCGGGGCTGGGAGCTGAGGCTCGGGCTTCGGTCGGATCCCAGGGAGAGGACTGGGGTTGGCGGCATGAACACAGCCTGAAGGGGTTAGTGCGCCATGGCTAGCCAGGAGGGAGTCCGGGAAAAGGTCAGGAGCTGCCGAACAGGCAAGAGACTTTTTCTTGCCTCTTTGTTTCGTGGTGCGCGAGGAGAGGGGATTCAGAGCGCTGCCTAAACGAGCTCCAGAGACAGGAGCGAGCCGCGGCGATCAGCGCGGACCCCAGAGACGGGTGTGAGACGCTGGGGCTGCTGCTGCCGCCTCCAGAAAGCCTGTGTGTGAGCACAGGTCACTCTCCACACCGCTCCTCCCAGGAGCCCGTGCAGCCCGCCACTGCCAGGGTCCCGTGATCCAGGGACAACTTCCCCGGGAGAACGCACGGTGCACCTCAGGCTGCTGCAACGTCACGACGCCTCTGACGCCACAGGCTCACCCCGCCTCCTCCGTACCCCTCCCTCCCCCCGGCCTGAGTGAGCCAGAGCCCCCGAAGCAGCTGCTCCTTTAACCCCGTCCTGTCTGAGCGAAGAACAGACGCCCTCAGGCGACCTACGCGCAGAGGCGGGGCCAAATCCAAAGCTGAACCCCCCCGGGAGCTGTGAAAACAAAGAAGAGAAAGGGAAATCTCTCCCAGCAGCCTCAGGAGCAGCGGATTAAATCTCCACAATCAACTTGATGTACCTGCATCTGTGGAATACCTGAATAGACAACAAATCATCCCAAATTGAGGAGGTAGACTTTGGGAGCAATGATATATATATTTTTTCCCCTTTTTCTCTTTTTGTGAGTGTGTATGTGTTTCCTTCTGTGTGTGATTTTGTCTGTATAGCTTTGGTTTTACCATTTATCCTAGGGTTCTGTCTGTCTGTTTTTTGGTTTTTTTTTTTTATTACTAAAAAAAATATTTTTTTCTTAATAATTATTTTTTATTTTAATAACTTTATTTTATTTTACTTTATTTTATTTTATTTTACTTTACCTTCTTCTTTCTTTTTTTTCTCCCTTTTATTCTGAGCTGTGTGGATGATAGGCTCTTGGTGTTCCAGCCAGGCGTCAGGGCTGTGCCACTGAGGTGGGAGAGCCAGGTTCAGGACACTGGTCCACAAGAGACCTCCCAGCTCCACGTAATATCAAATGGCAAAAGTCTCCCAGAGATCTCCATCTCAATGCCAAGACTCAGCTCGACTCAACGACCAGCAAGCTACAGTGCAGGAAACCCTATGCCAAAAAACAAGCAAGACAGGAACACAACACCATCCATTAGTACAGAGGCTGCCTAAAATCATAATAAGGCCACAGGCACCCCAAAACACACCACCAGACGTGGATCTGCCCACCAGAAAGACAAGATCCAGCCTCATCCACCAGAACACAGGCACTAGTCCCCTCCACCAGGAAGCCTACACAGCCCACTGAACCAATCTTAGCCACTGGGGACAGACACCAAAAACAACGGAAGCTACAAACATGCAGCCTGCAGAAAGGAGACCCCAAACACAGTAAGTTAAGCAAAATGAGAAGACAGAGAAACACACAGCAGATGAAGGAGCAAGGCAAAAACCCACCACACCTAACAAATGAAGAGGAAATAGGCAGTCTACCTGAAAAAGAATTCAGAATAATGATAGTAAAGAGGAACCAAAACCTTGGAAATAGAAAGGAGAAAATACAAGAAACGTTTAACAAGGACCTAGAAGACCTAAAGAGCAAACAAACAGAGATGAACAACTCAATAAATGAAATTAAAAGTTCTCTAGAAGGGATCAATAGCAGTATAACTGAGGCACAAGAACGGATAAGTGACTTGGAAGATAAAATAGTGGAAATAACTACTGCAGAGCAGAATAAAGAAAAAAGAATTAAAAGAATTGAGGACAGTCTCAGAGACCTCTGGGACAACATTAAACACATCAACATTCAAATTATAAGGGTCCTAGAAGAAGAAGAGAAAAAGAAAGGGACTGAGAAAATATTTGAAGAGATTATAGTTGAAAACTTCCCTTATATGGGAAAAGAAATAGTTAATCAAGTCCAGGAAGCACAGAGTCCAATGCAGGATAAATCCAAGGAGAAACATGCCAAGACACATATTAATCAAAATATCAAAAATTAAATAAAAAGAACAAATATTAAAGGCAGCAAGGGAAAAACAAAAAGTAAGGGAATCCCCATAAGGTTAACAGCTGATTTTTCAGCAGAAACACTGCAAGCCAGAAGGGAGTGGCAGGACATATTTAAAGTGATGAAAGAGAAAAACCTACAACCAAGATTACTCTACCCAGCAAGGATCTCATTCAGATTTGATGGAGAAATTAAAAGCTTTACAGACAAGCAATAGCTAAGAGAATTCAGCACCACCAAACCAGCTTTACAACAAATGCTTAAGGAACTTCTCTAGGCAGGAAACACAAGAGAAGGAAAAGACCTACAATAATAAACCCAAAACAATTCAGAAAATGGTAATAGGAACATACATATTGATAATTACCTTAAATGTAAATGGATTAAATGCTCCAACCAAAAGACATAGGCTGGCTGAATGGATACAAAAACAAGACCCATCTACATGCTGTCTACAAGAGACCCACTTCAGACCTAGGGACACATATAGACTGAAAGTGAGGGGATGGAAAAAGATATTCCATGCAAATGGAAATCAAAAGAAAGCTGGAGTAGCAATTCTCATATCAGACAAAATAGACTTTAAAACAAAGACTGTTACAAGAGACAAAGAAGGACACTACATAATGATCAAGGGATCAATCCAAGAAGAAGATATAACAACTGTAAATATTTATGCACCCAACATAGGAGCACCTCAATACATAAGGCAAATATTAACAGCCATAAAAGGGGAAATCGACAGTAACACAATCATAGTAGGGAATTTTAACACCTCACTTTCACCAATGGACAGATCTTCCAAAATGAAAAAAAAATAAGGAAACACAAGCTTTAAATGATACATTAAACAAGACAGACTTAATTGATATTTATCAGACATTCCATCCAAAAACAACAGAATAGACATTCTTCTCAAGTGCTCATGGAACATTCTCTAGGATAGATCATATCTTGGGTCACAAATCAAGCCTTGGTAAATTTAAGAAAATTGAAATCATATCAAGTATCTTTTCCAACCACAACACTATGAGACTAGATATCAATTACAGGAAATAATCTGAAAGAAATACAAACACATGGAGGCTAAACAACACACTACTTAATAACCAAGAGATCACTGAAGAAATCAAAGAGGAAATCAAAAAATACCTAGAAACAAATGACAATGAAAACACAACTCACAAAAACCTATGGGATGCAGCAAAAGCAGTTCTAAGAGGGAAGTTTATAGCTATACAAGCCTACTTAAGGAACAAGAAAAATCTCAAATAAACAACCTAACCTTACACCTAAAGCAATTTGAGAAAGAAGAACAAAAAAAATCCCAAGGTTAGCAGAAGGAAAGAAATCATAAAGATCAGAACAGAAATAAATGAAAAAGAAATGAAGGAAATGATAGCAAAGATCAATAAAACTAAAAGCTGATTCTTTAAAAAGATAAACAAAATTGATATACCATTAGCCAGACTTATCAAGAACAAAAGGGAGAAGACTCAAATCAATAAGATTAGAAATGAAAAACGGGAAGTAACAACTGACACTGCAGAAATACAAAAGATCATGAGAGATTACTACAAGCAACTCTATGCCAATAAAATGGACAACCTGGAAGAAATGGACAAATTCTTAGAGGCACAACATTCCGAGATTGCACCAGGAAGAAATAGAAAATATGAACAGACCAATCACAAGAACTGAAATTGAAACTGTGATTAAAAATCTTCCAACACACAAAAGCCCAGGACCCGATTGCTTCACAGGCAAATTCTATCAAACATTTAGAGAAGAGCTAACACCTATCTTTCACAAACTCTTCCAAAATATACCAGAGGGAGGAACACTCCCAAACTCATTCTACGAGGCCACCATCACTCTGATATCAAAACCAGACAAAGATGTCACAAAGAAAGAAAACTACAGGGCAATATCACTGATGAACATTGATGCAAAAATCCTTAACAAAATTCTAGCAGACAGAATCCAACAGCACATTAATAGGATCATACATTATGATCAAGTGGGGCTTATACCAGGAATGCAAAGATTCTTCAATATATGCAAATCAATCGACGTGATACACCATATTAACAAATTGAAGGAGAAAAACCATACGATCATCTCAATAGATGCAGAGAAAGCTTTCGACAAAATTCAACACCTATTTATGATAAAAACTCTCCAGAAAGTAAGCATAGGGGGAACTTTCCTCAACATACTAAAGGTCATATATGACAAACCCACAGCCAACATCATTCTCAATGGTGAAAAACTGAAACCATTTCCACTAAGATCAGGAACAAGACAAGGTTGCCCACTCTCAGCACTATTATTCAACATAGTTTTGGAAGTTTTAGCCACAGCAATCAGAGAAGAAAAAGAAATAAAAGGAATCCAAATCAGAAAGGAAGAAATAAAGTTGTCACTGTTTTCAGATGACATATTACTATACATAGAAAATTCTAAAGATGCTACCAGAAAACTACTAGAGCTAATCAATGAATATGGTAAAGTACCAGGTTACAAAATTAATGCACAGAAATCTCCTGCATTCCTATACACTAATGATGAAAAATGTGAAAGGGAAATTAAGAAAACACTCCCGTTTACCATGGCAACAACAAAAAAATTATCTAGGAATAAACCTACCTAAGGAGACAAAAGACCTGTATGCAGAAAATTATAAGACACTGATGAAAGAAATTAAAGATGATACAAATAGGTGGAGAGATATACCATGTTCTTGGATTGGAAGAATCAACATTGCGAAAATGACTGTACTACCCAAAGCACTCTACAGATTCAATGCAATCCCGTTCAAACTACCAGTGGCATTTTTCACAGAACTAGAACAAAAAAATTCACAATTTGTATGGAAATACAAAAGACCCCGAATAGCCAAAGCAATCTTGAGAACGAAAAACGGAGCTGGAGGAATCAGGCTCCCTGACTTTAGACTATACCACAAAGCTACAGTAATCAAGACAGTATGGTACTGGCACAAAAACAGAAATATAGATCAATGGAACAGGATAGAAAGCCCAGAGATAAACCCACACACATATGGTCACCTCATCTTTGATAAAGGCGGCAAGAATATACAGTGGAGAAAAGACAGCCTGTTCAATAAGTGGTGCTGGGAAAACTGGACAGCTACATGTAAAAGAATGAAATTAGAACACTCCCTAACACTATACACAAAAATAAACTCAAAATGGATTAAAGACCTATATGTAAGGTCAGACATCATCCAACCCTTAGAGGAAAATATAGGCAGAACACTCTACGACATAAATCACAGCAAGGTCCTTTTTGACCCACCTCCTAGAGAAATGGAAATAAGAACAAAAATAAACAAATGGGACCTTATGAAACTTAAGAGCTTTTGCACAGCAAAGGAAACCATAACAAGGCAAAAAGACAACAACCCTCAGAATGGGAGAAAATATGTGCAAATGAAGCAACTGACAAAGGATTAATCTCCAAAACATACAAGCAACTCATGCAGCTTAATGTCAAAAAAACAAACAACCCAATCCAAAAATGGGCAGAAGACCTAAGTAGACATTTCTCCAAAGAAGATATACAGATTGCCAACAAACACATGAAAGAATGCTGAACATCATTAATCATTAGAGAAATGCAAGTCAAAACTACAATGAGATATAATCTCACACCAGTCAGAATGGCCATCATCAAAAAATCTACAAACAATAAATGCTGGAGAGTGTGTGGAGAAAAGGGAACCCACTTGCACTGTTGGTGGGAATGTAAATTGATACAGCCACTATGGAGAACAGTAGGGAGGTTCCTGAAAAAAACTAAAAATAGAATTACCATATGACCCAGCAATCCCACTCCTGGGCATATACCCTGAGAAAATCATAATTCAAAAAGAGTCATGTACCAAAATGTTCCTTGCAGCTCTATTTACAATAGCCAGGGCATGGAAGCAACCTAAGTGTCCATCAACAGATGAATGGATAAAGAAGTTGTGGCTCATATATGCAATGGAATATTACTCAGCCATAAAAAGGAACGAAACTGAGTTATTTGTAGTGAGGTGGATGCACCTAGAGACTGTCATACAGAGTGAAGTAAGTCAGAAAGAGAAAAACAAATACCGTATGCTAACACATATATATGGACTCTTAAAAAAAAAAAAAATTAAATGGTCAGAAGAACCTAGGGGCAAGACAGGAATAAAGATGCAGACCTACTAGAGAATGGACTTGACGATACGGGGAGGAGGAAGGGTAAGCTGGGACAAAGTAAGAGAGTGGCATGGACATATATACACTACCAAACGTAAAACAGATAGCTAGTGGGAAGCAGCCGCATAGCACAGGGAGATCAGCTTGGTGCTTTGTGACCACCTAGAGGGGTGGGATAGGGAGGGTGGGAGGGAGGGAGATGCAAGAGGGAAGAGATATGGGGACATATGTATATGTGTAACTGATTCACTTTGTTATAAAGCAGAAACTGACACACCATTGTAAAGCAATTATACTCTAATAAAGATGTTAAAAAATTTAAAAATATAAAAGTAAAAAAACTGATCATACTCACTAAATTAAAAAAAAAAGCTCAGTATACCTTCATCATCTCTAAATCTGGTAAAAAAATGCAAGAAAATAAAACATCATACAGAATACTTTAATGTTAACTTTTTGTCCTTTGAGTCTCCATTATAAGAAATGTTTTTTTAGCATAGATAGTAGGTCTATTCTTACCCCAAATAGGTGTATTTTCCAGCCTCAGAAGAGTTCACTCTGTTTCAAATATTTAGGTCAAATGAAAAGCATGACACTTCAACTCCTAAAAATCCTTGCAGTGCTCTTATCAAAAACACAAAATGTGATTTAAGTTAAAGTTGTCAGATTAGGAAACAGAGGAAACACAGTTAAATCTGAATGTTAGAAAATGATGAATGTTTTTAGTATAAGTATATGCCATGCAATATTTTTGGGGACATACGTACGTTAAAAATTTATTTGTTGCTTATCTAAACCCCAAATTTAACTAAACGTCTTGTATTTTCTTTGGCAGCCATAACATAATTATCCAAATAAATCAAATAATTCATACAATTTTTGAAGATAGAGATGCCAAATGTGAGTCTTCTCAAGCAATAAAATTGGCCCTTAATGAAATTAAAAGTACAATGGGTAAATGGTTTTACTGTGGACCAGCTTTTTTCACACTGCAGTTTAATTAGCTGCTCAAATGCTTCCTGATGAGTTTCTTTTTCATGTTTTTTTAAATAATTTTACCCTCTTTTTCTCCTGTATCATCATATTTAATGTAGTGACACTGGGACATTTTTATTTCATGTTTATGCAAGGGAAGTACTCTGATGAATAATTAAATCTTGAATGCGTAATTTTTAGAATCGCCTTAAGATGAGGTCCTGTTGTAGTGTGTTTTGCTTTACTGTTCAAATGGTATATGTGGAGACATCAGCCCTCCTTCCTCAAAGCCTATTAAGATAAAATAGAGAAAAGCCAAGTCAAAAGTCTTCATCTTGTCCCTCACAGCAAAGTCTTTTTAGAAAACCCCAGATCTATTCTTAGCAAGATTATTTTCTCTAAGAGTCTGGAAGGGAATCAACCTCAAAAGACCTTATTGAAATGTCAATATCTGGAACACAAAGCAAATGACTGTGTTTCCAGAGCCACTGTCATGTAAGAAAGAGAGAAACTTACTTTATACTCTGAAAATCTAAGGATAAAATGTTCTAATACATTTTCTGACAAGTTAAATTGAAAATAATAGTAATTCAGCAGCTACAGTCAGAAGATAAAAGCATACTTTGTATTTGTTTCAATAACCAAAATGCCTGGCTTTGGCTCATGCTGATAATAATAGTTAATATTTATTGAGTTCTTATTTTATGCCAGCTTTTTCTGTGCTAATTGCTTTATGAAGTTATCCCTTTAAACCCACTAATGCTATGAAGCAGGTGGTAATATTATCCACATTTTATTGATTAGGCTACTTGCCTAAAGTCATACAGATAATAAGCAACACAACTTCTACAAGGTATTTTCCTAGGCAAGAAAAACAATCTGACCCCTATAAAATGAGACAAAAGTGACACACTCTGCAGAAGGACCCTGAATTAAGCTGATATGCCTCTTTCCCATATTTTGTTTGATTAGCCCTAATCCCCATAAGAACAGAAAGATAGTTTTTATCACAATGCCAGAAATTTTCTATGGAAATAAAATGGTTCTAGGAGGGAAACACATCCAACCAGATCTTCTGTTCTACTTATTTGTCTTTAAAAATTAATGTGGAATTTCTCTACAGTAGTTTTCAATTTTGAAGGTTTTTGCAAATTCCTTGGGAGGCTTTTAAAAATACTGATGGCTGGATACTCTGCTGCAGAACATGATTTAATTGACCTGGATTATAGCCTGGGTATCAGGGTTTCTTCAAGCTCCCTATTTGCTGGGGAAAAAAAAAGTAACACTCTCACTATGTGTTTAAACACTATGTGTTTAAATAGGCTCAGCGAGTGATAAACCTTAATGCAGCTGTTACCGCAGTCTTTGAAGGTGTCTGAATAACATTCAGATTGATCCTTGAAGCTTTTCTAGCTAGATATATATAAGCTATTCCTAAAAAATGCATGACTTAAACAGGCATATAGCCCAGCTTCTCACTGGAATGCAGAACTAAAAGATTAGGTTTTACCTATTCCCAGAGGAGGGCCAAAAGTAGAAAGAGGGAAGTTGTAAAATATGTGGAGGTATAAATAAGTTTGCTTAAAATCATTATCATCATCATCATCATCATCATAACAACAATAATAAAGCGGGAGAACATATCCTCAAAGGCCAACATTTCAGAAGACTGCCTGGCTTCTCAATGTCTGAGGATAATAATGCAGTAATTCCTGTCTCCAGTTTCCGAGCTCCAAATTCTCAAAGCAATTGACATTCTTCTGAGAAAAGCAAACATACTCATTCATAAAACCTTTGGCCCTTGATGTTCTCAGAAAGCAAATTAATCCACATGGCAGATTAAAAATATAAAGAGGAAAGTTAGGGGTAGTGACTCTTTGTGGCCACAGGAATAGCAATTTGATGATTTAAGAATGTGGAAGTGGCTCTTGGCAACAGAGGTTGGCTGTGAGCTCTGAGCCCCTCTGGGTTTGTCGGCTGTGGGAGTCCTAATTATGAGCATAATAGATAAACTCATCATAGCCACAACAAGCTACTTAATCTGGTCCTGCTAATAACAGCCAATTAAGTTTGCATTATGAAATGATTTCTAGAATTGAAGATAGGTGGACTTTTAATTATGGATTGTTTGAAAACATTAAAGATTTCGAATCAAGGGCTTGAAGTATTATCTTTGGTATGTGGTAATAGTTCTGATCTTTCCAAATTGTCCCCTGTACCTAAAATAGCAAATCGATGAGAAGTGGAGTCAAATTGTTATGCAATTTTGATATAGGAGATTAGTGTTATGTGTTTCTATTATTTCTTCCTCTAGACAGTCTATTATTTCTGCTTAATTTTAATCAAGGTACCAAATGGCTTTTTATCTCTGCCTTTTTTTTTTCCCGGCACGAGTTCTAACTACCTAATATTTGTTTAAATATGGATTTAATACATGCCTTCTTCTCAACCCCTTACAGCTAAGCGTTTGAACTAGTGGGTTGGTAATGCAGATATATAAAGATAAAGAGGATAGAGGAACATTGGAATTACATATATTAGGTCTGCTGTGTCTAACGATGTCTGTAATGCTTTGATTTCACTCTAGCTGCCTCTGGAAGTCTAACATAAATAAATATCAAACAACTTAAGTCATAGTGTAAGATCACAGGGGAAGGAGACTCGATTTCACCAGAGATCCCTTACCGTAAACACAATTTGCAACAAAGAGAAGTAAAAGGACCATTGTTTTCTGAAGGTACATTTTGGAATCCCTTCGTTTATTTATTTCTGTTTGTTTGATTGTTAGTTTTGTTCTGTGTGATGCAAGGTTCTACATTTAGCTGCACATGGAAGATAGAAAAGTCTGTTTCTCTGTAGATGTTTAATAAGAGTTTTTGTTGGTAGAGTGGATTTAGGTGTAAATTGGTGTGTTAGTCCACAGCAGTGGTTCTCAAACTCTAGCATGATCAGAATCTCCTGGAGGGTTTGTGAAAACACTGATTTCTGGGCTCCAACCCCACAGTTTCAGATTCAGTAGGTCTGGGGAGGGACTCTGAAATGTATATTTTCTAAGGAGTTCCCATGTGATGCTCCTGGGCCAGCGACCACACTTTGAACCACAGATCTATTAGCGCTAATAAAACAGTAACAGTGAGTAGTATAATACAGAAAGACACAGCCAATTTAGTCAGGACTAAAGCACATTTATGGCTCCTTTAGTAGGGACATCAGATGTTGTAACGTTCCCATGAACCAGTCCAACACGTGAGAAGGTATTCTGTGATAGTAACCAATTTCTATCCCTCTGTCTAAATTTCAGTGACAATGATGTTGTCTATATACTATATCCTCCCACTTTGCTTTTACTTTTATTATAACTATTATTATATCTACATCATCATTGGGAGCAACTAGGGCAACACTGTTTTCCTCAGGTTTTAGAAGGTAAACTTAGAGTTAGTTTTCATGCATCTTTTCCTAAATTCCTAAATCCCAGTGTCACTGGGTCATGTTAGACACATCATCTACCTCTGCAAAATGGTATTAATAACCTCTATATTGGGGGTATGGCAAACTTTCATCACAGTTCTTAAAAATCACATTTTGGGAGAAATCTCAGATTCCCGAACAAAGTCCTCGTGAAATTAGAGGTACAAATGGTCAATAAGTTCAGAGCCTGAAAGACATCAGAGCAGGAATACAGAGTCACAAACCCTTATTTTCCTGACAACATGATCATGGGGGAAGCGAGGGCTGACACATGAGACAGGCAAACAAACAAACAACACCCTTTATCTGGGGCCAATGGGTACCAGGGTTTTTATGGTTTATATCACTTTAATGAACCAATCAAATTTGTTTCAGATACTTATGCATTCCTCATAAATATAGACTTCAAATCCCTGACCAGCCAATTTCTTACTTTATCTTTAGAAAATGTCTCTACTGAGTCGATTTTCTGCCTATGCCAGCCATATGTCCCTGGAAGAGAGTCTTTGTATATCTCAGTCCTTCTGGAGATGGTAACTGCAGAGATTATATGGCTGTCAGAGCAAGAAGAGTCTGTGGAGATGAGCTAATCTAATTCTGTCATTTTACAGATGAATACATTTAGGTGGAGATGGGTGAAAATCACACAGCTAGTTAGTGACACAGATGACACAGGAGTGCTGAATTGTGATTCCCTCCACGGTACACTTTCTCTTACTCAATATACCGTCTTAAGGAATTGGCTTATTCTAAAAGATGCCTTCAGGTCTGGCCTTATTTCAAGCTCTGGATAGGTGAGCATATAGTATAAACTATGGAAATGGGATTTTCAAAATACTTATTGAATCTTAGATTGGAAAAAAAAAGTTATCAAATTTTAATTTACCTATTGCCATTATATTATAGTATCCAGTGTTGAAATATTGTGGAGAAAATAATTTTCAAAACGTTAATGGGCACTGTTCTAGGAGAGAATAGATTTCTTAAGGGGACAGCTTTGTTTGCAGTTTTCGATATCGTTTTTTGTTTTTTTTAATTCCCAATACCAACTGGCAGGTCCTACAGTGGTACATATTTGTTGAATAAAGAAAAGAATGAATGTGTGAGTGAATGACTGACATGGAATGAGTTGATAGATAGCTACAGATATTGTTATTGTTTATCTCCTTGCTTTACCTTATCTTTGCAACGTACCTTTAGAAAGGCTGTATCAGTCAGGTTTGTTGTGGAAAGAAAATAATCCCCAAATCAGTGCATTTCAACAATAAAAAGTTATTTCAGACTCACACACACAAAAAAATTGATCTACTTGTTAAGTGTATTACATTGTGTAGTAGGACTCTGTTTCCCAGAGGAACAAAAACAATAGGGCATATAGTTATAGACATATAGATATAGATGTCTATAAGGAGAAAAGTTTATTTTAAGGAACTGGCCCAAAGGATTGACTGACAAGTCTGAAATTTGTAGGGCAGACCAGAGGCTAGAAATTCAGAGTAGAGTTGATACTGCAGTCTTAAGTCCAAAATCTGTAAGGCAAGCTAGCAGCCTGGAAACCCAGGCAGGGTTTAAATGTTACATTCTTGAAGCAGAATTACTTCTTCATCTGGAAACCTTAATTTTTACCCTTAAAACTTTCAATTGACTGGATGAGATCCTCTCACATTATAGAGAATAATTATCTTTACTTAAAATAAATGAATTATTAATCACATCCACAAATACCTTTACAACAACATCTATACTAGTATTTGACCAAACAATTGGACACAATAGCCTAGCCAAGTTGACACATAATATTAACCATCACACATTGGTTTACTTGTGATTCCTAAATATGTGTTTCATTCAACAGTCTGCATGACTTGAGAGTCAGGTCTTTATTCCAATCTAGCCTTACCTGACATTGTGATCTGCACACATGTGATTCTTCTCTTTATTAATTTTCACCTATCTTTGGTGAAGACAAATCTCTAACGCCTACGTACATAGAAAGAGTCTAGATAGGGACACAGTTGGGGGTTTCTAACTATCTCAGTATGTGAAAATACTTTGTAAACTGTAAAATGCAACTCATCATTCATTCATTCATTTTTAAGTGACCTTCAAAAGATGGAGTATTAGCTCAGCTGCTTCTCTTTCTATTAGAAAGACAATTAAGACTTGACTTCAGATTTAAGGAGAAATTGACATTGGTCATCTGAGACCACAAAAATAAAGCCTGAAATTGCTGGGCGTTTTCCATGTAAATTATAAGAAAATTACCTCAAACCATGCTTACATTATGCTCAAAAATGAAAGGTTTCCTAAAGTGCTTTTAGTTTTAACACAGACTCATACATGTAGAGATTATTGTCACATCCAAAATTCTTGCCTTTCCTAGATCCCACTCTTCCCATTGCTCCCTGACACTTATCCTAACTAACTTATCCCTCCACTCCTATTGCTTTCTTCAGAATTTACAGGCATAAACTCTGTGGGAATAGCAAAAGTGAGCATAATTTAGAAACTATGAAAAAATAGTCCCATCTATTCACTGGGAGCCTATTAAAAATTTAAAGAACATTCTCTTGAGTAAACTTCCTAATAATCTTGATTGGATTACCCATATCCACCAATTCCTTTCTTATAAAAGAAACTCAAAAGCTTTCTTCTAACATTTAGAAATCACGTATCTGCTGTTTTTTGGTTTAAAGATGTAAGCAGATACAACCATTAAAAAAAAAATCTAAGTATTTTTGACCATACTGAAATTTTCTAGGGGGGAAAAGTACATATTAGGGAATGCACGGAAAGTCTGGAAATTATGGTCATAATTTATTCTAAGTTTAATAAATTCAGTACTAGATTTTAACTTAACCAGAATTTAAAGATTTTAATTACCCCAAATTAAGAGTATAGGCTTGTTTTGTTTTGTTTTGCTTTGTTTTTTAAAGCTGAATAGATTAGTTTACCTGAATGTTGAAATCTCACACCTCCTATGTATTGGCACATGTAATTCCATTGCTTAGAAAATACTACCTATTCTTGAAAATCTACATCAAGTGTCATGAGCTTGATGAGTATCCCCATGATTCTACTTGTTGCTAAGTCTCTTTCTACTCAGTTTCCCTGACATTTTCCCCTGGAACTGCAGCATATCATTAAGTAATCTATAGAATGTTAGGCACCTACTATGTGTCAGGTACTTGCTCAATATTTAATCTTCATAAAAGTCCTAAGGAGTTGAGATAAAGGTCTTCATTTTATAGATTTAACAACTGAGTGTTAAATTTTGTAAAGGACCCAAGACCCTGCAGTTTTGTAATATGCAAAGACAGGATTTAAACCTCTTACTAGTTAGCTGTTTATATTTATTCATCCACTTAGAGCTTGGCCAGAACTAAACAAACTATGTTTTACCTATCTGTTTATCCCAACCCCAATTGAAGCCCATGACATAAAATAATTACTTAATGAAACTTGAGTGATTGAATAAATGAATGAATGAATGAGGCCATAAAGCATTTTTTCTAAATTCAAGTCTTTTATAGTAAATCTGTAGAGAATGCAGAGTGTTAAACCTCAAAGAGAAAAGAACATTTAATTTTCAGTTCCCCTATGCATCCTATATCAAGATTTCCTCTAGAGGTCAGCAACTTTTTACCTTTGACACCAGGTTAAAATGCAACTATCTTCTTACTGTGAAGAATAGGAAGGTTATCATGATATTTGATGGAAAAAGCCAGTAAAGAATACATTCTGTGAAATGCAGTGGTTGAAGGAGATATCTAACACCGGGCTTGCTTTACTCTTCTGCAAAATATATATACATTTAGCAACCTGTAATTAACATTTATAAAACTCATAAAAGCTCACCTAAAACTTTCGGCAGGTAATTAGTAGGATGAATTGACTAATGTGTCTCTTAATCATTTATAATAGGGTGGCTTTTTTTTCTTCCTGCTTTACAACCCTGTACAGACAAACCTTCACAAGTTTAATATCTTGTCATGTCCAACTTCTTGAAAAACAAACAAAAAAAGACATAAAAACTTCTAAGATTATCATCAAATGAGTAGACATCCCTTCAAATATAATAAATTTAGGCCATAAAATCTGAAGTTATATGCACTGTCAGAATTACAAGTTCATGGTGAGCATAAAATGATTGTATCTAAGAGCATGTGTGTTAGTTTATGTTACCAAGATTTAAATAAAATGACACTTATATTGTGTCATTTCTAGTAGGCAACATTTATAGCGCATTTAAGAATCTACTATGCTTATATTCTATGGACTACTGAAGGTAGTAGGGTTTTCTTGAATGTGCTGAGTAACAAAGAAGTTCTTTGAGAATTCCTAAATTTGTTTTTTGGCTTTCACAGACATTTTCCCAGAAGTTAAAGATATTATTTGAAGACCCCTTATATATTAGTATAAAATATTTTATGGGAAGTTAGATTTTATTGAGCAGATTTTAAAAAGCTAACATAACTTTCATAAAAATATTTTTCAAACATGGGCCAAAGATTTTATTGTCATTAATTAATGAGGGAAACACTAAGACACCATAGCTCTTTCAGAAGGAATCCCAAAGAACACACATTTAGACAATCAGGAATTGTGACAATGAATTTATGACCAGATGCACAATTAGTCAATCTCTATAGGGCAATATTCAACTATCAATACATTCCACCAGATAGAACTCTTGCATGTGTATGGACTGGAATTACTTGCATTATTTTCAGATTTCTACAACTTGCAGAGTTGCAGATAGCTTAAGAGCAATGAAAAATGAAATGTGACATAAGGGTAAGCTTGACAGGATAGGGCACTCTATAATTTTTTGCCCATTTCAAAATGTTTTACAATATGTCCTGATACTTGAACAACAGAGCTTGAAAAAGTTCTTTGATAGACAGTTTGTTGGTAGTTGAGTCTCTGTGGGATATGGGATGTCCGATGGTATCAAGGTTCCGAGAAGATGAGGTTACTTCGCATGAGACCAGGGAAGGACTGTATATGGCTTCTGAAATGGAGTGTGTGAGGTAGAAGGACGTGGGGCAGGTGAATGAGGAAAGTTGTAATTCTCGGTGTGTGCCCCTCGCCAACTTTTCTGAAGTCTGAGCTTCAATAAAGCAACTAATATAAGAACGAGTCATATGACTGGATTTTAGTGAAAATTGGTGGAAAGAAGAGTTCACAGTTGTGCTATGGCAGTGTAGTACAGGGCCAGCATGTGAGAGCTCGGGATACAGGAGCAGAGAGGACTTTGAGAGAAGTAGTCAAAGTAACCTGAGGAGGCTTGAGGCTTACCAAGGGCATTGTGGAATCGGGGCCGTGAGGCAATCCTGTTGATATCCATGGGATCGGAGAGGTGCCAGGTCACATTGGATTACATATAAAATGTTGAAGGCAATACCTATCATAAAATTTATTTTGTGTAATAAAAGCATGCCTGCTCTTTACAGTTTTGAAGGGGTTACTTGGAAAGTAGCTCCTGCACTCTTTGTAGATGATTTGTTTGGTGCTCATCGGGTCCTCATTGAATGTTAGTATCTTCCCTGGCTGCTCCGTTTTCTATCCAGTCCTTTCGCATTGGTAATGCCTTACTTTCTCTTCCCTACTTATTTAATATCTTTCAACAATTTCCTGCCAGATCTTGGTTACTCTGGTGAACTTGAACCTTTCGTTTGTCTGAAGATATGTTGCACTTAGAACAAAGCCACTAACAAGATCATTGTGCTCTTCCCAGTTAGACCATAGGCCCTTGGAAGGCTCCGAACAATACATTTGCTATCTATTTTTGTTCTTCAGTAAGATTTGCACCTTTAGGGGGTATATTCTGAGTTCTTATTAATGGACTCTAAAAGAAATGACAGTTATGGTAAAAGAGTTATAAGTTTTCTTTTATTACCCTAAGGCATTTATACTAAATATGACATAACTGAGGTTTTGCTCCCCTGAATTTGAGTCAAAATCAGGTTAATTAACGTTTCAAAATAATTTGTTGAATGATATTGATGCACTGGACATTGTCATATTCATTATTTCACTTAATCATTTTTATTTTCCTGGAAGTATAATTTCTAAGAGGTGAAAATATAGGCAAAGTTAAAACAATCATTAAGTGGTCATGCAATTATTGAGTGCCAGTGTCAGAGTAGTAATCAACCCCTCTGATTTCTGATAATATTTTGATTATATCACAGTTATGTCGCAGCTATGTTTGGTTAAACATAAACAATTCAGTGGAGATCTCAGGCCATAGTGAAGTGTGTGTCTAGCACACAATCAGCCACCATGGTAGACATCTCTCTCTTTTCCTATTCTCCTCTTTTTTTATTCAATATGCCTCTTCCTTCTCCCTTCATACACAAGACAATGTAGATGAAAACAGAAGCAGGATTCTAATTAACTATATATTTGACCTTAAACAAATCAATTAGCTTGTGATACTGTTACCTGGATAGTTTCAGTATCCTTAGCTGGAGCACGATGTTAGTGAGAAAGCAAACTTCAAGGGTTTGATAGTAAACAGTGGATGCTATAAAAATCCAATGTATTATTTTTGTTTTCCCATTTTCACTTTTCTTTTTCCTTTGCCATTGTTTATATCTTCGGTTTTCCAATGCCACTGAGGTGAGCTAGTTAACTCTCTGCAGACACTTGGGACTTAAATAGTTGAGATGATGATCTAAATTAGCCTTTGGACTGTCTCAGTCTCAAGAAAGTATTGAATGTCGCCTCTAATTGCTGAATTTCATGGGATGCATTCTTTCAGTTGACTTCTACCATCAATTGTCACGATAACCTTCCCATTCTTCACAAAGAGGAGATAATTACGTATTAACCTGGTGTGTAAGGTAAAAATCTGAAAACTTCTAGACAGAAGCTGGATATAGGATGTTTAGGGACCTAAAAATTAATGTTCTCATCAGTTTGAGGTTTAACACTTTGTAAATCTTTAAGAATTTACTTTGAAAGGGCTGAAGGATTCAAAGCACTGAACAAAAGCCACTTCAAATACGAACATTGCATCTTATGTATAAACCAGAAATTGTTTTAACATAGAAGTATTTCCCTTAATGAGTGGTTGTTTTGGTATATCAATCAAACCATGTAACTGGTTACTCTGAAATTTAAAATAAATCAGGGTAATAGACCAATGCATATGAAATAAGTCAAATCTGATTTGAATTCTGGCCCTGACACCTATAAGTTCTAGGTTTTGGGAAAATTAACTTAAGCTTTTGGACCCTCAGTTTCCACATCTGTAAAAACTCATTACCACATTAACCATTGGAGTTCAGCTCTAAATTCCCAGGCTGTAACAGGGCAGGTTTTCTATGCCCTCAGTGGTGAATAGTTTGACATGTGAATGAGTAGCCAGGGCTCTGAACTATCAGTCTCTGTAATTTCACCTCACTGGGGGTAAGTGCTCCTTTTTTTTCAGGTATCCCTTGGGGCTCCCCAACTATCTTCTCTCTATTCTATCTGTTTGATAAATTTTCTTTTGTTTTCCCTTTTATTCAAATTACCCTTTTTTTCTCCTCTGAGTACTATTTTTCATTTCCATATTTATGCTTCATCTTTTTAGCTAACACTTTTCTCTGTCATTATCTAAAACAGCTTAAAAGGAAAAGTCATATTTTCGTCCTCTGTCAGTGTGTTTGTGTGTATCTGTGTTTGACTGTAAGAAATGGCCTTCCGTTTTGTATTCTTGACACCCAATGTTACATATTTACTCAAAATGTTTATTTTGAACTCTTAAAGCACTGGAACATTCATTACTAAGTAGGGTGAGTGTATTAATTTTCTATTGATTCATAACAAATGACCAAATATTTAGCATAAAACAACACATATTTATTATCTCACAGTATCTCTGAGTAAGGAATCCAGGCATAAGCTGGCTGGGCTCTCTGGAAGGCTGCAATCATGGTGTCTGCCAAGACTTGACTCTCATTCTCATCTGACAGCTTTCCTAGGTCATATGGGAACAATCTGTTTCCAAGTTCATGCAGTTGCTCACAACATGGTGGCTTACTTCTTTAAAGCCAGCAAAGGAGAGCAGCTCCTAGCAAGGCACATGTTACAATCATATATAACATCATCACTTACACCTAATCACATAATCTAGTCACCTTTGCCATATTCTGTTGGTAAGGAGCATGTCATGGGTCTTGCCCACTCTCAAGGGAAAGGGATTATACAAGAGTACCGAAAAGCTACAGCCTGTTCACCTCAGTGAATAAAGGGAAGATTTCCAAACAGCTAAAGATTATCATCATATTTCTCTTTTTCATTGATTCGTGAAGGCCAGATTAGTGGTAAGCTTATAAATCATATGAATAGAATGAACTGTATTAAAAAGAAAATGGCATGCCACTGAAGGTCTTAAGTAGCAGGGTAACAGACTTCTGCCTTTTAGGAGGAGCACTGATTACTATCTGGAGAAGGCAATTGGAGGCCAACAAAACCATCAATCCATGTAAAAGGCAATGTCACATCGGATTAGGGAGTGGTTATATAACTGACAATCAGTGGATGAAGTTGAGATGTTATTCTGAAAACAGAATTGACAGGACCTAGTGAAAAAAAGAGAATTTTGAAAATGACCTCTGGTGTGGAAGTTAATGATGCCCATTTACTGAGACTGAAATCACTGAAAGAGGACTTGGTTGGGTAGAGTTGGTCAGTTCAGATTGGGGCGAGACCTCACCCTATAGAAGGTAACAGAAGGACTAGAGCTGTAAAGTAAGAAGAGAAGAAGGTTGAGCCTATTCCCAGATAACACAAGGATTTAGGTAAGTGAAGGGAACAATGTCAGGAGAAGGAATAAGAAGCATCAGAGGGAGGAGGAAATCTATATAATATGAAACCAGTGGATAATAGTTTTCGGAAGCAAATGACAAAATTCTGTACTATGACTGAGATATAAGTAACATAAGTAATGCAGAATCCATTGTTTTATCAGTAAAGACATTTAGGTGCACTTCATTAGTGCATTTTTTTTCTTTTAATGTTATAGTTCTTTGGGTTTAAGTGCCTTCTGAGGTTATTTATAGGAACAGAAAACTAATATTGCAAATTAGTTTCTAAAAGTGCTGTCTACTTTCTTCTATTTACAGTGAAATTTCAGTTTACGACAGTTCCATCCAGCATTGAATCCTCAAGAAATAGAATCTGTATTGGCATCCTGAAAAGTTGTAAATACTGCACAGCATTTTAGGAAACAGAACAATTGAAACACAAATTATTTGTTCCTTTGGAGATTTGTTTGGAATCGAAACTGCCATTTGTTCTGTAGTGACAAGTTCAGGTCTAGCATTTCTCTTGGAATTCTCCTGCAAGCTTTTATTTAAGCAACTGCAATCGCAGGATAAGGCATTCCTAGAGATTAATGACTGCCTGGGAGGGGTTGCTGTTTGGTCCATTAACTCCAACCAGTCATTAATTTCCACAAAAGGTCCTGCATGAAAGTTATTATTACTAATATGAACTGAAAATGAAAGAAACATACTGTAGGTATATTGATTTCACCCTCCCTCCTTGGATGATGCAAAGTCATTTCATTTATCTGAGGATCTTCAGATAACTGAAGTTCCTGCATATAAACCAATCACTTTACTATCTAGTTTTGCCTACATTGAAACAATTAATTTAAAAGGAAATTAGGAGAGCAGAAGTCCCCAGACCTAATCTAAAAGTCTTGATCCAACCAATCTATGTTAATTTTAACTATAATTTCTGTCAAACACAATAGATTTAAAAAAATATATTGCCCTATTGCCGTAGTTTATAGTGGGATCTTTCCTAAGTTTGACAGAAATTGTTCTGTAAGATACAGATTTTGGTTTTAACTTATAAAAGATATAAATGAACTGTTTACTCTCCTAAAATACTCTAAATTCCAAATTAACCTATAAATGCTAAAAGAACATTTTGTCCCAAATATATAGTGCTTTTTAAAATGCTTTCCACAATACTTATCACTAAAAATCATCATGAGAAAAAATGTGCTCTAAAGGCAAAATATGATCATGAAGTTAAATCTTTTAAATACACCTTGAACTTATTTTTGGATTACCAAGTGTTTCAAGATGTATTTGATAAAACTCATGGAGGAAAAAAAAAATTATATAATCTCTTATATATGTTTGTGAGAAAAAATAAGACAAATTATTGTTGAAACATATCATGATATGTTTATTCCAATGACATTCAATCCTCATCTTTCATCTTATAAAATATTATATACTTTCAATCTTCTCTTTTCAAAATTGCCATTATATGCTATATATGCTAACTACCAGACCAATCATTTTTAGCAGTATATGCTTTTATCTTTCATTAAATAAATAGAATAGTTTCATTATGGAGAACTGATGATATTAATAGCATATATATGTATATATACACATATAATACACAAGGCATGTATAGGTATGTACCTGTAATGTATGTGTTTGTGTGCACATATATACACACACATTGTCACACAAGCATATGTATACATATATGTATTATGTGTTTGTATATTCTTATAAAAGTCACATGCACATGCAAATGTGTGTGTAATTAATCCCCAATTCCTAACACATGCAAACTACACATTTACTGAAGGACTTTGCATCACATCACACTTTTAACTTTATAAATAACTTAAAATTAAAGTCGCATTTGCATTAATTTATTATAACTCAGATAATCAAAAACAAACATGTTCAGTAATTTGTTATAAAATATAAAGTTACTTATCTCTATAATGTGAATTGATACTTTCATCTGTCATAAAATATGTGTTTATATGTTTTCCAAAATGCTTATTTACATGTTCATTTCCATTGAAATGTGTAATAAATTGTTGTCTGATAGAAAGTAAGTCTGATTTGTTTGATTAGTTAAACAATAAAGATTCCTTTAGAGATATACATTATTCCTCTATATTGAATAACCTATATCTGGAACTTCAGAGTATTGACAAAAACTATTTAAAATTTGTGATAAAATAAAATATTTTGTGAAAATATATCATGATGATAAAAGTATATTGAAATTAATGTTTACATTTTTAAAACTCTTTCTAATTGCATCATATTAAATTATTAAATGAAGTACCCTAAAATGAAAGAGTCACAGGTATAATTAAGTGGCTATTTGATAAAATCTTATAAAGCTTTTTTGATAGAACTTTCAGAATCTGAGAGAAGAAATGTCGTTACTGAGTTGGTAACAAATTATTTTGCAAATAATATGGATTCCAATCTGCTTTCAACATTATTAAAGGAGAATCTCATCAATTGTCAGTTGATAGATCATTATAAATAGTTTTTGATGATAAATCGTGCTCATTATTTTGGCTTATAACTTGGAAAAAGTTCAAAAACTTGATTGGCATTGCTAGAACAAAATTCATTCCATTTTGATCTATTAATTTACATCAATAACTTTTCTTAGCATTTATATCTATGAAAATAAATAATAGTCTCATTCTAAAAACAAAAAATAAGCAACTATTGGGCATATTAATAAATGAATCAACCCCACAGACTTACATAAAACAGCCCAAACTTCTTATTAAGAGATGCATTTGACAAATAGCCTTTCTTTTTATATTTAATCACAATTTCTCATTTGTAATATATGTTTTGCATCAATTGCACTAGTAAAATTACACTTACAAAAAATTTTAAACTTGACATCATTATTTCACAGAAAATTTAAAATTTAATTTATGAAGATTTTTATGCAGAAAGATATGATAGAGTGATCACATAAAAACTTTCCATCATTAATATGTATCATAATAGGAGAAAATTATGTGGGAGTATATAAAATAAATTTAGTTCAATAAAATAAACAGATTATAAGTATCTTATCGTTTTAAAAAATCTTGTCTATGTTTTGGTTTTGTTTATTTATTTATTTATTCTTATTTACATGTGTAATGAAAACACTAAGTGCTCAAACCCTAAAAATTTATGTGGTATACAGGCAAGACTCTATTGCCTACTTTGTTTCTAAGTAGATTATTTTTAGAACAGTTTTAGATTTACAGGAAAATTGAAAATATAGTGCAGAGAGTCCCAGATACCCTATACTGAGTTTGTATTATTGTTAACATTTTATATCTTACTTAAAGTATTTTTTGTTCTAAGATTCCACCCAGCTTACCACATCACATGTAGTTGTCATGTCTCCTTAGGCTCCTCTTGGCTGTGAGTTTCTCATACTTACCTTTTGTTTTTACAGTGACTTTAATAGCTTTGAGGAATACTTATCAGGTATTTTGCAGAATTCCTCTCTCTTGGCATTTTTCTGATTTTTTTTTTCATAGTAAGGGTGGGGTTCTGGGTTTGGGGCAGGAGGAGCAGATAGGTGATGTGTCATTTTCATCCCATCATATCAAGGGCACTATAAACATGATTTATCACTGTTCATGTTGATCATGCTCACTTGGCCAAGGTAGTGCTTAACAGATTTCTCCACTATATAATTTCTTTTTTATCCTCATTTCTACATTGTCCTCTTCACAGCAACGTCACTATGTATAACTTATACCTCAGGATCGGAAAATTATGCTTCACTTCCTTGAGAGCAGAGTATCTACATGAATTATTTGGATTTCTTTTACACGGGAAACTTTCTTCTCTTATTTATTTATTTGTTTGTTTGTTTCATCACGTGCTTGTATCAAAATTGACTCATGGATATTTATTTTATACTTTGGGTTAAAACTTAAGACTTTTAAAAATTTGTTTTGTAACTTAAATTATTCCAGCTTTGGCCGTTGGGAGTCTTCTGTTGGCTTCTGTGTCCCTCTGGCATAGCCTCGTCAGTGTGGTAGTGTGCGTCAGTGTGGTAGTGTGCATGTGCCTATGTATGTGTCTGCCATACCTTTGCTTCCAGTTCACTTCTAGTATACAGATCTAGCGATATCAGAATTGTTAACTCATACCCCCATCATGAGCAACTGTATCCATTGGAATAGAGTTCTTATGTGCAGTTATTTTTGCCTTTAGTTTATATAGTCTACTCATTTCCAAGATTATTTAGGTCATCACCTATTCTCTGGACCGCTTCAGTGAGGTCATTTCAATTATTTATAATACAGTTAGATTCCTTTGTCACATTCTGTATTCCATCCTGAGGTCCCACATTGTCCTAATTTTTAAAAGAATTTTCCTACATTTGTGCTTCCCTCTTTGTGCTGTAAATCTTCGTATGTTTCGACAAATTCATAAAGTCATATATCACCCTTAAAGTATCATTCAGAATACTAGTTTCTCTACTCTAAAAATAATCCTGAATGTCTCACCTTATAACCCTTCCCCCTTTCCCTAGAAACCATGGCAACCACTGATCTTTTTACAGTAACTATTGTTTTATCTTTTCCAGAGTATCATATAATTTGAATTGTACTACCTGTGGTGTTTCACTGGCTTTTTTCACTTAGCGATATTTCTTTAAGGTTTATTAATTTTTTTGTGTGATGGGAAAGCTCATTATTAAAAATTGCTGAATAATATTCCATTGTATGGACATGCTGTAGTTTTTTATCCACTCACCTATTGAAGAACATCTTGTTTGCTTCCAATTTTTGGCATTTATGAATAAAGAAGCTATACATTTTGCATGTAGGTATTTGTAAGAGTGTACATCTTTAAAGCAATTATATAAAATAACTAGGAATACAATTGCAGAATTGTATGGCAGGATTATATTTAGATTTCTAAAAAACTGCTGAAATGTCTTCCAAAATGGCTGTACCATTTTACATTCCCATCAGCAATGAATTTGAGTTCCTTTTGCTTTGAATTATCACCAGCATTTCTATTGTCAGGATTTTTGTGTGTGCGTGTGTGATTTTAGTTACTCTAATAGGTATGTGGTGGTATCCACTTTAGTTTTAATTTGCATTTCCCTAATGCCAAATGGTGTTGAATATCTTTTCATATGCTTTTATACCTTCTGTATTTCTTCTTTTGTGATGTGTCTGTTCAGACCTCTTGCCCATTTTTAATTGAATTATCTGTTTCCTTACTGTTGAGTTTTAAGGATTCTTTGTATATTTTGGATATAAATCCTTTATCAGAAGTGTCTTATAAAGAAAATGGATGGTCGTAGTTTTTCAATTGCTCGCTTGTCAAACTTCTTTTGGTTACATTTTAAAACTGGTGTAACAGTTACATTTTAAATGTCAATTTTTCAATGGGCGAAAATCACATATTTTGTACTGTTTTAATTGAATGATTTAATAAAATTAAATAATCATAGACATCAACTTACAAACTCAAACAACTTAAAACAATGTGAAGAGGTACATAATTTTCAAAATCAATTTAGAGGGTAAGTGAGCAAATATTTTTGAAATTCACTGACTCATAATTTGATAGACAAAGGAATGGCCACCCCAACCCAAAAGACCTTCCACTGACATGTCAGAATGCTGGAACTTCTACTATTCAAGAGGCAAGAATTAATATGTCTCTCCCTTTCTTCTCTGTCTCTAGATCAATATTATAATCAAATTATAGCATATGCTAAATCTTTAGTACTTCATCATGAATAGATAAATTTTTATATTATCTCACAAGCCACTAGTAACTTGTGATGAAATGGAGTATATTTATAGTTTCTTATTTGGGTGTTGGAAGTAAAGAGCTGGAGAAATTATTTTGGAACATTAACCCTATGTCCAAGGGAAGCCGCTTGATCTTAAAACTCAGTTTAAGGGCCTGGAGTCAGAGCAGTAGAATCCTGAGTGATGACCACGTGAGATTTTATGTGCAAGTAAGATACTTTTGTAGATATAAGGTCCTCCAAGATGGAATCTGCCTCTTCCTGTGACATGAAGTAAATTATTTAACTTCTTTCAACCTTAGTGTTTTTATTAATTAAGTAATAAATAAAATAGGTATAAATTCATACTTACTCCCTAGATAATTAAATATGTATGGTAAATTAATGCAGACTGATGTTTCTGTCCCAAAAGAGCAACACCAAAGAAATTAGGGAAATAAAATGAAATCCAAGGAAAGACTAATAAACACCTGGGATTATGGAAGGCTGTTCTGAATAGATGTGCACTTTGCTGGCTTGGAAACAAAATAAACAGTAGTGAGATGTTAGGTCCCTTCAGCCTCGAAGGCTATACCAAACCTCTTTTCTAATATTTGTTCACTATGTAGGCTGTTGATTGTATGTAGGTTATATTTGGAAACATATTCAAGCTAGTAAGCTGACTAGCTAGTATCTGGAGATATGTTGATGGTGTTTTCCTTTTAATAATACATTTTTTCCAAATTAATAATCAGTTAAAGATAAAGAGATTAAAATTATGTTGACAGTTGGTTTTCCAACAAACTAAACGCATACTGTGTCAGGCAAATTAGTTTACTAGAATTTATGAAGAAAGATTTCTGCCTAAAAGGCACTCATGCATTCATAAAATCCACATACCTGCCTTGGGTAAACAGACTGAGGAGCACAGAAATCAGGTTGCTTGATAACCATCCAGGAGATGAGACAGCTCTCCACTGGTAACACCCTTGGGATGATTCAGAATTAAATTTTATTTGCTTCATGGCACCCAAAGGATTATTGTATATGTAACCTTTTCAAATAACTGAAAGTGGTAAAATTCTCAAAATGAGACTAGAAGTGTGGCATTATGCCCTGACTTTATTAAATTCCTGGCTTCATTTTTCTTGGAGGGCTGAAAGGGATAGTAAAAGTTAGGTACAGTTACTAAATACTACAGCTACACAAATGAGAAGTGCCAAGTGAATCTGTGTATGTTCCAGATACAGAAACAATCAAATTATGATACCATCATTTCAGGAATGAGACAGGAATGGTTTTCTTTTCACAACAGAATAAGAAGTCTCTAAATCTGGAATGCTTCAGAGGCAACCTCTTCCAGTTCCTTTTTAGTAGAGGTGGAAAGAGAGGGTTACATACATTAGAGTATTAAAGTATTTGATTAAGTTTGCTCAGTGTCAGGACCAGACAAAATTGCTACCTACCTCTTCCACATATGAGTCAACAATTAAAGTATTCCAGGGCTTGTGACCTTGAAATACCAACCTTGTTATTTTCTCTATGTTAAAGCATCCATACAATAAACCTATTCTTTCTTAATATTTATAGGTTATGATTTTGGGCTTTCTAGTAAAAAGAAAAACATGCTTTTTAATCAAACCTTACATGAAAATCCTTCAAAAACATACTTTAGTGGGAAAAAGAAATTACTTCCTGCTAAGCAATTTTTCACAGTGACTTGGAGAAACAGAACAATTTTGAATGTTCATGGACATAGAGTCATGTCTTCATAAAATTTATTTATGCTTGAAATAGGATTCTGTCACTTAATTTGTTTATTCTATTCTTAGATTCCCTCCCCACCCCCAAACAATAGAAAAGGCAACATATAACTGAGTTTTTTACACTTGAGCTCAACTTTGATTTTGATAGACAGAAAAATCAATCCAAAACTGAGGTAAGGGGTCTGTTAGGAGGAGCTGATGCTTATCATAACCACAGTGATTTTCACTTTTCTGAGTTATTGTGGTCACATTGCCAAGGGCAGCTTCTTGGACAGGATAAGAATAGGTTGTGGGTTATATAGGAAGTCAGGTTTCAGCTCTGACAGAGAACTTTCTAGTTTTCCATCCAAGGAAAGGTTGTCTATGGAAACATCTCCATACATGGAGATGTTCAAGCAGGGGCTGGAAAACTCACATATTTGCCAGAGTTGTTGTCAAGGGAAATCAAGCAGTTAAAGGGAAATTCTGAAGCCCTTTGACTTCTTCCTGCAATTTACTCTCCTTTCTCATGAGAAACAGATGGGATAAGAAACTATTGTCTGCTACATTTAAGCAAAACACAGTATCTTTGTACTCCTACAATAAGCATATCTATTCATGCGATATCTGCAAACGTCCTATGAATGGACTTTCTTTGGTTAGAATTCAAACTTAAATTTTGTTGTTGCTCTTGCTGCTGTGTTAATTAGTGGGGAGAAACGTTCCTCGTTCCTCCGTGCATGGCGTATGGTGTGCTGAATCAGGTAAGACAATTTTGACTGGATGTGACCCTGGTTCTACAAGTTTATCCTGAATGAAACATAATTCATAGTTGGGAGGTCTCCACACAAACCCAGAATAACAGTCCCTACAGAGTTTTGGTCCAGGCTTCTGGCAAAATCTTCAATGTCCACCTTATCCAGATCATCTCTCAGTTTCAGAACTGGTCTGTAAGCCTTAAATTTTGGTGATGGGCTTTGCTAACCCATACATAAGATATTTTTATTCTAAGAAAGAAAACAGGCTATTAACTATACATAAAGACAAAAGTATAATCCCTCTTCACAAGAGAAATATTTGATCACATTGGGCTTCTCAAACTGTGGAAGTCTGGTCCTTTAGTTTCTGAAATTTCTAAACTATTTTTAGCATCTGTTTATAAACTGTATTGGTTTCTTATTGCTGCTGTAGCAAATTGCCCCAAATTTAGTGCCCTAAAATATCACACATTTATTCTCGTATAGTTCTGGAGGTGAAACATCTAAAATGAGTCCATAAGGCTACATTTTTCTTTTTTAACATCTTTATTGGAGTATAACTGCTTTACAATGGTGTGTTAGTTTCTGCTTTATAACAAAGTGAATCAGCTATACATAAACATATGTCCCCATATCTCTTCCCTCTTGCATCTCCCTGCCTCCCACCCTCCCTATGCCACCCCTCTAGGTGGACACAAAGCACCGAGCTGATCTCCCTGTGCTATACGGCTGCCTCCCACTAGCTATCTATTTTACATTTGGTAGTAGATATAAACCCATGCCACTCTCTCACTTTGTCCCAGCTTACCGTTCCCCCTCCCCATGTGTTCAAGTCCATTCTCTACGTCTGCGTCTTTATTCCTGTCCTGCCCCTAGGTGCTTTCCTTTTAGAAGCTCTAGAGGAGAATGCTTTACCTTGCCTTTTCCAGCTTCTACAGGATGCCTCCATTCCTTGACTCCTGCCTCCTCCTTCTCTGTCTTCCAAGCCTGGAGCACAGCATCTCTCTCCTCTCTGATCCCGACTTCCATCTTCTTTCTATGACTCTGACTCATCTGTTTCCTTCTTATAAGGACCTTTGTGCTAACACTGGGTGCACAAAAATGATCCAGGGTCATCTCGTCATCTCAAGATCATTAATTTAATCACATTTTCAGAGTCCCTTTTACCATGCAAGGTAACATATTATCAGTTTCCAGGGATTAGGAAGTGGACATCTTTTGCAGGGAGGTGGAGTTGGGAAGGGGTCATTTTTCAGCCCACCTTATACGGCTATTTAAAAGTGTTCCTTTTCAATACTGAGCTTTAACCAGGGCCAGATAAACGGTTCTAACAACATTGTTAGATTTCATGTGGTTAAGATGTTGTTAAGGTGTAAATTGTGTCCCCAGTGAAACTGAACTGAATTCCTGAGTGAGAAAATAAAATATTGGTGACTAAATATAGCACTGCCTGTACTTTCTAAACCTTTTTGGAGAATGTAAATAATCCACTTGGGGAGGGAACACAGCATGGAGGAAAAGCAGTCTAGGAAGAAGGGGCTAGATTTAAGTTACTGAGTGCAAAGAACTATAGGGAAACTTGGAAAACAAGAATTTCATGGCGAGGACACCACATCACAACTGCCTTTAGGTGCTGTTCTACTGCTTATCTGTAAAAGTGTGATGAGAAAGAGAGAAAACAGGCTAGAAAAACACATTTTTAAAAAGTTTAAATTGTGCATGTCAATTTGTACTCCGTTAGCATTTTATGCAAACTTTCCTTGTGCTTCTTAGTCAGACAGTCTTTTGCAGAAAGTGTTCATGTTAAGTGTCGATTTAAACCATGACAAACACCTAGACATAAGTGGGAATAGTGCAGCTCCATATAAAGAGAATGTGTGCATAACTTATATGTACTTTAAAATTTTTTTCCCTGAGGAAATATTACAAAATGAGTCCATTTACTGTCCCTGATTATTAAGCAGATATGGATATAGTAAACATCAGAGAGGAAAGGAGCATTTTTGTAACATCTCACATATGTTTTTGTGGATACAGTAGTAAAATGTCTTCCCCTGGTAGTTACCAATATTTCATAAAACCTGTTGGTCTGTGTGTATCACATACAGCCAGTACTAACCATTCGCTGTTTGCTAGTTGCAAGCAAATTGTAAGATGTTTTATATCTTGACAGTGGTCTGTAATCAGGGAGTAAGGTCGTTATTACTAGTCTATGTTGTATAACAAATTACCAGAAACTTAGATATTTAAAAGAACACACATTTATTATCTCACAGTTTCTATGGTACAGGAGTCTAGGCATAGGTTAAACGGGTCATCTGCTTAGGGTGTCCAATATTGTGATTTATAAAAAATATGTGTATTGATCATCCAGTTGACCAAAATATATTTTTCATATACATTTGGTCTTAGTCCATGGTTTCTGATTCACAACTCCCAGAACTCTTAGAATTTTCTAGTGTTGAGAGCAGTAAAGTTGTCTCTGGTTATGTTAACTAGGTGACTTTTGGACAGTACCTAAGGATGGGGTTTGGTTGCCAGTGGAGCCAACCATGCAATTAGCAGGTTGGAATTTCACCTCCTGACTTCTGGGAAGAGGAGTGGGGCTAGAGATTGAGTTCAATCTCCAGTGGCCAATGATTTAATCAGTCTTGTGTATGTGATGAAACTTCCATAAAAACAACAACAACAAAAACACAAAAAAAAGAATAAGAGGTTCAGAAAGCTTCTGGGTTGTGAACATGTGGAGGGGCTGGAAGAGCGGCATGCCTGGACAGGGCATGGAAGCTTCCAGCCCTCTCAGCACATCTTGCCCAATGTATCTCTTCTATGTGGCTGTTCCTGAGTTATATCATTTTATAATAAACCTGTGATCTAATCAGTAAAATGTTTCTGTGAGTTCTGTGAGCCATTCTAGCAAATTAATCAAACCCAAGAAGGGGGCTGTGGGAATCTCTGATTTATAGCTGATTGGTCAGAAGTACAGGTAATAATCTGGGTTTGGGAGTGACATTTGAAAAGATGGGCTAGGGGAAGAGGCAGTCTTGTAGGACTAACACTTAACCTGTGGTACCTGATGCTATATCCTGGTAGACAGTGTCAGAATTGAGTTGAATTGTTAGACGCCAACCTGGTGTCAATGGAGTGACCTCCCATTGCCTTTGACATGTTCTATTGGTTGAAAATAAGTTACCAGTCCTACCCACACTCAAGGTGAGGGGATTATACAAGGACACCCAAGAGGTGGGATCGTGGAGCCACTTTAAATTCTGACCTCCACAGGGGAGGAAAACTTAGACATGATGAAAAACATAAAATCCCAGCACAATGGCTCATGTATCCAATGACTTTGTATAATTTCTATAACTTAAAAAAATATATTGTTAATGATCCAAAGGATGGTTGCATATTGTGGCTAATTCTGTACCAGGACCATATTTTCTGTGAGTCTACCTTTATGTATTAGGGAGTGTAGGCAAATACTGAGAAGGAAGAATTTCAGGAAGACAAGATGATGTCCCTCAGGTGGATTCTGAAGCTCTAACTTTGATAAATTAATCTACTTTTAAAGGCTTTAATTCTAACATAACTTGAAAGAGGAGTACCATCTTTAGCTGTTAACATTTTTTATACCTTAATATGATGGTACATTTGAGTAACAGGTTCCAATAGACAGAGCCAGTAAGACAGCATGAGGCATGAAAAAGAGGGAAAAACAGGAGTTTCAGTGTATCACAATTAGACTGTGTTTTCCTTGTCTTTACATAGTAGATTATGATATGTATGGATAGTTATTACTCATTATCTCTAAGGAAAATTCCAGGCCATATAAGAGTATGATTATAACTCAATACATTTATTTATTTACACAACAAATGAATCTAATGGTGGGGAGTTAATGTAATGTGGAGAGGCAAGCATATTAGAAACTGTGGTTTAAGTACAATGAGGTAAATTCTATCTCTGCTAGAATCCCTAATGGCAAAAATAGGATCCAAAAGGCAAGGTGTCTAAGCCCAAGCTAGGGAATCAAGAAAGGCAGCAAAAGGTGAGGACATGCAGAATGGTCCAGCTTATCATTCAGAAAGATGCAAACCAAATGAGCAAAGACTAACTTAACATTTGTTTCTGTTCTTATGGACTGGGAGAGATCCCAGGTCTAAGTCCTAAGCACACAACAGGTTTTTTGTTTGTTTGTTTTTATCATAGAGGTGAATTCAACAGTCTTCTAGTGGCAGAATGATGCTAAACTTTTCAATGGTACAAGCAATGGAAACCTTTATTTACAGGCAGAATCCTGGAAAGAATGGAATTTTAAGAGTAGAACTCTACTATACTGCTCTGCTCACCAGCTTCTTAAATGTTTTCAGACAAGGTCAGAGAAGCATGTGAAGTATTTTTGACCAGTCAACATAACTTGAACATCATTCAATTCAACAATACAAAATTATTTCTAACATTCTTGTGCTAATTATTATACCCTCCAGTATTAGGTTACATAGCCATAACTGAACTTCTAGTATGGCTACCTCTAGAGTTTGGTATCCAAACAATACAACAGTAATTCATAAAGGTAGCAGAGCGGTTTTTTATGGTCATGAATTTTTCTCTCAGAAGAATTAAAAGATCTGGATTTCACAAATTTATAGAAAACATTTATTGCTTAGTACAATGATATGTATTCTCAGTAGAATGTAAAGTCAAAATGATAATTAGTTCTCATCCCTGCAAATTTTCCACAATGTGATTCGGAAGAAACAAAGACACTTGAAGCTATTGGAACGTTTGTCTCAATAAATGTAAGGTAAATTCATAAAAGTTTTTCCAAGTTCTAACTGACTTACTCAGCATGAGATAAAAAAATTAATTTAGCATAAAGAATATGTATCTTATACATTTAAGTATTTAGGAACTATAAAAGCGTTAATTTTGGTTTAACCAACTCACAATATAGTTTTATTAACTTAAACTTTAAAATTTCTGAACAAAGTGTTATTCCACTTTGAGGCAGTTGGCCAGGCAATTCACATCCCCTGATCTTGGATGCTGATGGTTTTGTACACTGAATTGAGAACCTGATTTCCTCATTTGATTAGATAAGCTAAAGCCATCCAAAATAGGTAGGCCAGTCATTTTCAACTTTTAAAATTTTATCATCAGCATTTTACTGTTAAATCATAAATTTGTTTACCTTAATTGTATCAATGAAGGTGTTTTAGGAAAATTCCAAAAGCAGCAAGGAGGTATTATTTTATTTCCTGCTTTATTTTCTTTATCCCACACCATATTTGCTGCCATTATCATTACTGACGTAGTTCTGCTTGGTATTTAGCCATGTAGGGAGCAATAAATCTGTGACTTGAAAAGATTCTTTGGAAGGAAACATGAGGAATTTTGTAAATTTATTGGGACAGACATAAAGTGAATATCATCTTAAAATACTTGGGAAATGACCAAGTTATATTACTAAAGGGGAAAGAGAGAACAAGAACGAGGCTTGGGTAAACAGAGAACATCATAAATTATATAAGATAGCTCTGTGCTTTTATCCTTGGGTCCATATGTTCTTCTCAAAGAAAAACAATGTGTAACAATTTAGCATTATTTTGCACAGCTGGAGGAGGGCCTGGGAATTCCCTGTAACAGCTAAGTAACACCATTTATAAATTTAATATCAGTACAGTTGGGGTTTTTTTTTTTTTTTCCTAAATTTCATCCAACTCTATGTGAAAACTTAAATTCATTTTAAACTTTTTCAAGAAATATTAAAATTTTGAGGATCAGGAGCAAGGAATGTTAAAATGTTTTATCCATCAGATATCAGTTATTTTATTGTTTTTTGAAACATCTTATTTCAATAAACTGCAAAGACTCTCTGTAAGGAAGACATGGATCAGAGTCCCTTGTCAACCTGAGGTGAACATGTAGTGAGATTGAGAATTTGTAAACCCTTTTCACTTTAAGAGTAGGAAGGTTTGGTTTCATTATTGCTGCACACCCTAAACCATCCTGACCAATATGGCTTAGAATCAGTACACGCAGAAAAACTAAGTAACTAATCTGGTTTAAAATATAACTTAATTCCATTGAATTCTACAATATGACTTGATGGTACATTTTGAACCTTGCATTCTTCTCTAAAGTCTTAATAGGCTAAAGAGAAAGAACAAATATAATAAATTAGTAAATAATATTATAAAAATGATGGGTAATATGGGGGAAAAAAACTAGAGCAAAGTAAAGAGGATTAAAGCCTTTGGGAGAGAGAGCAATAGGTTACAATCTTCTAAAATGTCATATGGGTAAGTTTATTATTCAGGGGCTGGTCAGGACAAAGAAGGTGCCCTCAGATAGGCTTCTAAAGAGAACTTGACAAAGGAGCTATTTGCAGAGGAGTAAGCTAGGTTAAGAAATGTTGGTGCACTCAGTGTGTAGCAACAGCAGGAAGCCCTTGCTGTCTCTATACCTGAAGGTGCAAAGGGGGAAACATTGTTATGAGAGCCTACGGAGAGCTGGGGCGATGTCAAAGGGGCCAAGCTGCAGGAGCTGTACTCAGAGATACACAGTGCCAGGACTGCAAGCCGAAAAGTAAGGAGGGAAGAGGGAAGGAGTTACCCCACATCTCTTTCCTTTCACCCTCTGATTTCTTGCCTGTGTTTGCTATTGATTGAACCCAATCTGAGGAAGCTGGCAAGGGAGTCCTGGTGATGCAGTCCATTGTGGCCAAACCCCAAGACACAGAACACGCAAGAATGGCAAAGGATGGATCAAAGAGATGGGGAGGGCAATGGAGAAAAACTGGCAGAGTCACTCTTAGGTGACATTTGAACAAGGTTTGAAGGAAATGAAATAATTAGCCGTGCTTATATCTGGAGGACAGCGTATTCTAGGAAGTGGAATTCATCAGTGCAAAGGCCCTAAAATGGAAACAGTCTTGATAAGTCTGAAGAACAACAAAATATGGCTGGGGCAGAGTACATGGAGAGGAGAGAAATAAGAAGCTAGGTGAAAGAAATAGCAGCAGTCCAAGTCATTTAGGGCCTAATTGGATTTGGGGTTCCACTCTGAATAAAACTGGGAATCAATAAAGAGTTTTGCTTGTCTTGGCGCCAGGGACAGACTTGTCAGAGTATTACACAGTCTGTCAATAAAGGACTCTATAAGTTGCTTGAGGAATGCGCTGATGCTTTAAAAAAACATCTTTTAAAACATTAGAAACTCCATCCTTATACAAATAACAGCCGATAAAGAGACAATACAAATTCCTGCCACCTGTCTCATAATTCAGCATCACAGCCCCCATCAAAAGTTATTTTTCATAATATAGTCCTTTCTTGAGAGGCATCAGTCCCTTGAAGTCAATTGTAAGTTTTTTCCTTTAGCATGTTTTTAGCAAGATGCTCATCATGAAGGTTATGTTGATTGGGTATGGATGCCAGTTGACTGATTTATCCTAGTCATCTAGACCTAGTAAAATACCAAAATTAACATTACTAAAATATTTTCTAGTTCCTGAATTTATCTATTTACTTGTTCTTATTAGGCATATATGGTATCCATTGTACACAGGCAATAGGAGAGCCAGAAGTGCTGATTCTGCTTGAAGTTGAAATAATACTTTCCCTAATCTCTTCTTCTCCTCCTTCCCCTTCCTTCCTTCCTCTTTCCCTCACGCCCTCCTTCCCTTTCTCCTTCCTTTATTTCTTCTTTCCTAAATACTTTTGATGATTTTCAGTGTGCCCAGCATAGTGGTAATCACTGATGCACTCCATAACCTAACTGGACAACCAGTGCACTCAGGAAATTGGGAAATGGCACAGTGTGTTTTAGAATGACCACTCTCTTATTTCCCTATCAATATTTTATTTGTACTCACCAAGAATATAATTAATCTTTCTCTAAGTGAGCAAGCCAGATAAATGACCATGAAATAGTTCCTATTAGACGTGAGATAGACCATATACATTTTCTGGAGAGGCCAAAAACAGGTCTTATCTTCATCTGCCACTGTGATTGAAGTTACGTCCTCAAATCCAGGGGCTGCATTGCCCAGGAGCCAGCCTTTTATGTAATTAAGATTAAAGACTAGAGGCAGAAGCCAGATTCCTTTTCCTAACAGAGTGTATTACTATGCTGGGTCTGCCGTTATAGAACCCCACAGACTGAGTGACTTAAACAGCAAAAATTAGTTTTTCATATTTCTGGGGGTTGGAATTCTAAGGTCAAGGTGCCAGCATGGCTGGGTTCTGGTGTGTCTCTCTTCCCAGCTTGCAGATGTTTGCCTTCTTGCTGTGTCCTCATATGACAGAGAGAAAAGGCGCTGGTGTCTCTTTCTCTTTTTAAAAGGGCAGCAGCCCTATTGGATTAGCTCCCCGCCACCCCTCGTGGGCTCATTTAACCTTTATCATCTACTCACAGACCCTGTTTCCAAACGTAGTCACGTTTGGGGTTAGGGCTAGAGAATGCGAATTTGGGTGGTGGAGGACACAATTCAGTGCATAACACTGAGCAATAGGCCATTCTCTCCTATCATTTTCTCATGTCTACCATTTTAACATTAATACAGTTTCAGGCTCCTGTAGTTGGGTTAGTTGGGAACCAACCAATTCATAGTATTTAATGGCGACTTGCCAGATTCGGTGGTGACCCAAGGTAAACAGGACAAACTCCTTACATTCCCAGCTCCAGTTACTGGGTTACTCACTTCACAGAGATTTTACAGCTTTTTAAACCTTTTTCTAGTCTCTATTTCCAGTATATTTTCTTCTCCTTTTGAACACTGACAAGGACTCATTCAAACTGCTAAGCCACATACACAATGGAGGGTTAGAAATGCTAGCTCCGGGGCTTCCCTGGTGGCGCAGTGGTTGAGAATCTGCCTGCCAATGCAGGGAACACGGGTTCGAGCCCTGGTCTGGGAGGATCCCACATGCCGCGGAGCAGCTGGGCCCGTGAGCCACAACTACTGAGCCTGCGCGTCTGGAGCCTGTGCTCTGCAACAAGAGAGGCTGCGATAGTGAGAGGCCCGCGCACCGCAATGAAGAGTGGCCCCCGCTCGCCGCAACTAGAGAAAGCCCTCGCGCAGAGACGAAGACCCAACACAGCCATAAATAAATACATTAATTAATTTAAAAAAAAAAAAGAAATGCTAGCTCCAGAAAGCTCCAGTATTACTGTTAACTGATCCTGCATTTATTCCCTTGGGGCTGACTATTTGTAGCATGATAGTAGCTTTAGGATTCTTCCCCCACCCATTGTTGTTATTGTTATTTCCTTTAACTGCTACCTTCTTTATTGTCCACTGTACCTGCTTCTTCATCCTGCTCATAATAATACAGAAATACAAAGGGTTATCTGATTTTATTAGATCACCAAAGGATAATGAATAAAAGATAATTATAATATATACTGATTTTAAGAGAGTTAACTCTGATGTCAAAATAAAGCTTACTATGGTTAAGCAAACTGAGGGAAAAAATCCAAGAATACAACTAAGAATTTTAAATAACCAGAAATGGGTTCAATTTCACTAAATTTCTGGACTCTTGCCTTAAACTAGCTCAGTGGGAGTTGATAACTTATTGTCTCTCATGCTATCCATCAGGTAATATAAGGATTCTACAACGATGAACTTGGGCTGGAAGGAAAAAAGAGCTGGCAACTTGCCAGATTTAAACTTTCAAAGAATAGAGGGAGAAAATCTACTTTAGCAATGGCAAGTCTATCAAGCTAGAAGATGTGGGTGCTGAATTTAAGAGATCAAAGAACTGGATGGTGAAGAGATGTTGGCCTCCAACGAAGGTTGAACTTGTAAGATGTATGAAGCAGAGAGAAATGCTTCTTTTGACTTCACTTACATACAATAAGCAAATTCAAGCTCAGTATTTCCACACCTAAGGACAGTCCAAGATGCTATGAGAACGAACAGCTACAGGGTTTTTTGTAATTTTCCTAAATAAAGATTACATATGATTGATTATTGTACCTGTATTTGTCAGACCAGATATTTGATGTTCCAGGTCCCTTGAATTATCACTACTATTATCATTGGGAAAATAAGCAAATAAGTAAATTCCATTTTGGAGAAAGATTTCTGCAGTTTTTCCCTCATAAATGAATAAAAACATGTCTTCTATTTGTTCAGTGTTCTCTTCCACTAATAATCAACTGATTTAAAATAGTTCCTCTCACCAAGGAGGTCAAAACATTTTTTATATACATGAGTCAGTTTATCACAGGGCCTTACAAATAGTCATTAAAAATATAGTGCCCTCATCAGGCTGATACCATAATGTAAGAATGACTTCATATTAGAAAATGTAAAGAAATTTGCCAATCATTTAAAAAAAAAAAAAAAATATATATATATAGTGCCCTACAGAAGCTTAAAAAAAATTGCACAGTTAACCCTTTTGTGCTGTTTTTGTGTGTGTATGTGATTTACAAAAGAAAATTTTGGCTTCCAGTTAACAGTTTTGATCTTTATGTGATCAACTGTAAGAAGATACATGATTTCTCCTACAAACCGTCAGTTTAAAAGAACAGTTTATAACGTATCTCTCATTTATTCTACCCATTTCCTAAACCAGAATGAGCTCAAGTATGCTTTCCTAACTCTCTCTCTCAGTCCACTCCTTGTTCTTCACTAAAACATTCCACCAAAGTACCTCAACACAGTGGCCTTACCTACAAATCCTGCAACACTTTGCATTTTTACACAGGAATCCTCAAAATCTAAGTCTGTTATACAATATTAGTTTTATAAAACCAGGAGGCACAACTACACCCACCCAACCTACCAATTCTTTCTTAATTTTACATAGTTAGAGAGTATCAGCAGAGTAGGGGCAAGGTATGTGGACGTCTGAATGTAGCATCTTCAATTTACCGCAATGCGCTGCCGTGTTTGTGTCCTATGAAATAACAGTGTATTTCATTTCTATGGTTAAAAGCATTTGTTTAAAAATCACATACAGTGATTTCCAAGTGCTTTCTAAATTAAAATTAATCATGGTGAGTCTTTCTAAAAGAAGGGAACCTTTCTGAAAGAAGGAACCTCATCCCAGGTAGAAAACCAGTAAACAAGATAATTATATTTCAAACGTATATTTCAATGTTTAGGAGAATAGAAAGAGAAAAAAAATATTTGTTTCATGAACTAGTTTAACTAAGGCTTTGAGAATCTACCAGTTAATTTGGAAGCAAATTTGAATATCTAGGACTTGAAGCAGTATGATTCCATCTAGCAAGTTCAGGGTAACTAAATTTCCTAAACCCATGGTCACATAGACCTGCCTGGATAGCTCATCTAGGTGAAGGTTACTAAATGTCAGAATCCACACAACTCATTTGGGACACACTGCATATTTTTTCCTTTCAAGTGTTGCTAATCTAATGGCATAAAATTTAAACTCAGTTAAAAGATAATAAAATTACATATTTCTAATTAAAGTGATGCACCCAGGAAACCTACAAATGCCCCAAATGTTTTCTTACAAAAGAACTACACTTTTTAAATTAATTTTCAGTAACATAAGATTAGATAAAGGCTATATTTCTTTTGTCCTTTCAACACAGAGACCCATGGCCTCCCACTTTTAAATTGGCATACTAAGTAATTGCACGTTGAGTAATCACATATTTGAATCTTTGCAAATGGCCTTTAATAATAGCCTACCAAAACTTTTAATAACTTTAGTCTTGGAAAACTCTCTCTATATATAAATGGAGAATAAATAATTATATATAAAATTATATATATATATATATATATATATATATATATATATATATATATATATATATAAAATAACAGACAGAAACTGTATCAAACAAGAAGTTAGAGGGAGGAGAATTCCTCCTATGTCTACAATTAGTTTCGTGGTGTGAACATCATCAAGTGTATTGAACGCTCTTAAATCTTCATTTGCTGATTTGCAAAGTGGAAGAATAAGAATGTGCAGTAGACCCTGATTTGCTATTCAGCAAATCCATTTATACTTCTACAGGGCACCGCTAACCTGGTAAGTTGTGACTACGCAACTACTTTATGGCCAAGGAAATGTTGGCAGATACTAGGAAAGCCAGTTACCGACACTTCATAAAATCTTCTTATGAACAATACTCCATCCACTTTTCCTTCTGTGGAAACTCTGGAAATGAATTGAAAATGATAGAGCCTTAAGACTAAAGACCCAGGATTTCTCATGTATAGCTGATAAGAGGGATTCATTCAGATCAGAAACATCCATTTTGAACTTTATGTAAATGAGCTAAATGGCTACTGTATTGTGCTACTATTTTGGTTTTTTCTACTACAGTAGTCACTATTACCTCAACTAATACAGATTGTGTCAACTCTTAGGTCCAAAAAATGCTTTAATGTTGCCATTCAATACTGTGGTTAAAGTGTAAAGTTGACTGACTATCCATAACAGAGAAGAAAACAAAATTTTCTTCTCATTTATATTTTAGAATGTCAGAAATAAGTATTTGTGTAATGTTTGTCTAGTGTCTTATCTTCATTCAATTCACTTACCTCACAATGAAACAACACTGTTTTTAAGATTTTATAATTTGAAATTCAAACATTTTTCATCCTTGTGTTCTCAGTGCCTATCAGTTGATGAGGAAGATATTTAAGTTCAAAGTGAACTTAGACTAAGGGTCATGCATTACTTATCTATTGCTGTGTAACAGATGACGCCAACATTTAGTAGTTTAAAACAACACAGGTTTATTATCTTGCAGTTTCTTTGGGTCAGGAAGTTGGACCTGCTTAGCTGTCCCTCTACTTCACACTCTCAGAAGCCAGAAATCAAGGTGTCTGCTGAGACTGGGATCTCTTCTGAAAGCTCATTTATGGAAGGATCCACTTTCACTGTAACTCAGGTAGCTATTGGCAGTTTCCCAGTTCCTCAAGTGTTGTCAGATTAAGGACCTCAGTTCCTTGCTGGCTATTGGCTGAAATTTGCACCCTGGGATCTTAGCACATGGACTGCTCCTATATAGCAGCTTGCTTTATCAAAGCCAGCAAGAGATGGAGAGGGTCTACTAGCAACACAGAAGTCACTGTCTCTTGTAACCTGATTACAGAAGTGAATTTCCTCAATATTGTCATTTTATATTGATTAGTAGCAAATTATTTAAGGGGGAGAAAATTACACACAGCTGTAAATATCAGGAGGCAAGATCATTGGGTGCTATCTTAGAGGGTTCCTACCAGAGGTCATCTTTGAAGTTATTTATGATTATACCTCACAAGTAACATAATCAGCTGTCTTGGTTAGACTTTGGTAAGGGTTCTTTCTTGTCATTTTTTCCTATTGACATTAGCCAGATTCTGGAGAAAAGACAAAGAGAAAAACAAGGAAGAAAAAGAAGACAAGGAGAGAGAGTAGGAAGAAAAAGGGGAATGTGAAGAAAGAAATTAATAGAAAAGTATTAATTTCTATGAATTTCACTTTTTATTATGCAGTCGTGTCTAGCTGAGTGAGCAATGTGATGGGTGCTCCTGCAGATGTTAAAGCAAAATAAACCACTGAGGGTGGAGCAGAGCTGGCTTAGTAGACTGAAAGATTCATAGTGTGAGTGCATATATTGAGAGTTAGAAACATAAATAGCATTGAAGAGAATAAGAACTAGCACTTTCATAGAAATCATATGACAGAGCTATTTAGGGGTATAGTAACAATGCATTGGATCATGGGACTATTGGTAGATGATCTTGTCAAATTAGGGTGTGATTTTTTTATTACTCTAATAAATATCTCTTGATATCAACCTCTCTGAATGATGACTTATATCAGGAGTCCCCAACTCCCAGGCCATTGATCGGTACCGGTCCTTGGCCTGTTAGGAACTGGGCCGCACAGCAGGAGGCGAGCGGCGAGCCAGCGAAGCTTCTTCTGCCGCTCCCCATCACTCCCCATCTCTCCCCATCACTCCCCATCACTCGCATTACCGCCTGATCCATCTCCCACCCCCCACCCGCCGTGGAAAAATTGTCTTCCATGAAATGGGTCCCTGGTGCCAAAATAGTTGAGGACCGCTGACTTATATGAAATAATAATGCCTAAAATGTATATAGAATTTTATGAACCGTTTTTATCAGACTTATCTCATTTTGTTCTCATAAGCCAACCCCTCCTATAAGATATACAGGTTTGTCAAGTCATCCACTATAAAAAAATTCTTCCTTGGCTCCCCATTACTTGGAGGATGAAGTCCAAATTCCTTTGCCAAACTTATAAAATGATTCAAGAGTAGCACATGCCTGCGTTACCACTGTCATATCTCCCACTTTACACCTCATTCTTCTGTTCTAACACTACTCCTGAATCTCCTGCATATGCCAACCTTCAGGCATTTGTACACGCTCTAGGCTTAGAGTTTCTCAACCTCAGCACTACTGACATTTTGGACCAGATACTTTTTTGTTGTGGGCGCTGCCCTGAGCATCGCGGGGTAGAGAGCAGCATCCCTGGCCCCACGCACTGAACGCCAGCAGCAACCATGCATGGTTGGGACAAGCAAAAGTGTCTCCAAACATTACCAAATGCCCCTTGGCTGGGGGTGGGGGGAGGAGCAAAATAAACCTCCCTTGAGAAACACAGCTCCAGGTTTTTTTTTCATTCTGTTTTCTTGGTCTGGAAGTCTCTACTCTGATTTCTACTATTGACTGACTCTCTGCCATGCTCTTAAAGTCACCTCCATTGAGTGCAGCCACTATGGAAAAAAGTATGAAATTTCCTCAGAAAATTAAAAATAGAACTACAATATGATCCAGAAATCCCATTTCTGAGTATACATCCAAAGGAAATGAAAATAGAATATCAAAGAGATATCTGCACTCGCATGTGCATTCTAGCATTGTTCACAATAGACAAGATACGGAAACAACCTAAGTATCCGTCAACAGATGAATGGATAGAAAAGATGTGAGATATATATATATATACACAATGGAATATTATTCAGCCATGAGAAAGAATAAAATCCTTTCATTTGCAACAGCATATGTAGACCCTGAGGGCATTATGCTAAATGAAATAAGTCAGACAGAGAAAGAGAAACACTGCATGATATCATTTATATGGGAATCTTAAAAAAAAAAAAAGTAAAGAAAAGAAAAAAAAAAAAAAAAGGAGGTCAAACTCATAGAGAGAATTAGTTTCCAAGGGCTGCAGGGTGAGGGAAACAGAGAGAGTTTATTAAGAGAGCACAAACTTTCATCTATGTGATGAATATGATCTGAGGCTCTAATGTAAAACATGGTGACCGTAGTTGATAACACTGTATAGTGTAATTGAGAGAAGAGTTACCTCCGTTGGAAAGCCTTTGTTTATTCCCTCCAGACTGAATTAGATGTCTTCTTTGGTTCCTGTCTCTATCTGAGCCCCAGCCACAATGTTCATAAGGATTGTTTCAATCTTAGTCTCACTGCACATTAGCTATATGAGCATGAGTATTTTACTCAATCTATGATTTTTTGCCTCATCTATAGAAAAGGGGTGATAATAATAATGCAGCTTCTGGCACATACATATTTGATACTCAATATGTGTCAATTAATATTATTACCATTTGCCTTTGTTACTTTTTGAGTGGAAGTGTGGGGAATTCTACTTCATTAGGTAGTATAATATGAATTTGTAAATTCAAAGTTGATATCATATTGTAGAGACAAATCTAAATAATAATTGAATTATTCACCACTTTATATTTCTATAGCAACATGCTCACCTTGGGGAAGAATATTTTCACTTTATTAAAGGATGATTTATATCAGTTTGGATATATACAGCCAATGAACCACACTGCTGCTAAACTTGGCCCATAGGAATAAAACACCTTATTGGAACATGGATTTCATTTATCTATTTCTCAACCAGTGTTGTGAGAAGAATTCAATATGGGCTTCTTGAGAGCAAAATATTTATATAAAGCAGCAAAAAGAAAAAATTTCAGAACAAACATAAAAATATTCATAATTCGGCACCCTGTGTTGATACACTAAGATAAATACATGCATAGAGTAGCAAAACTGTTTAAGCATTCACACAAATTCCTAAAAAAATATGAGGAACTTGTAAAATATATGCTTCTTTAAATGAATTTTAAAGATACAGAAAACTTGACTGAGAACTCAATAGAGAGTGACCCTTAGGAATAAGCAGTCTGAAAGAAACAAATAAAAGATGGATTGGTGAATGAAAGGAGGGATGGACGGAGGATAGATGGCGTGGAAGGCAGAATAATGTGAAGCTGTAAGTATCAACTTACATGGCAATGGGGTTTTGTAGGTGTCATCAACTCATGGATCCAAAAGTAGGAAAATTATTCTGGGTTATCCTGCATCAAATATTATCTTCTGTCATCTTTTAAAGAGTCTTTAAAAGATGGAAGAAAAAGGCAGAAGAGTCAGAGAAGCAGTGTAACAAAGGAACCAGGGATCAGAATCAGAAAAAGATAAGATGCTATGCTACTGGATTTAAAGAAGGAGAAAGGGACCACAAGCTAAAGAATGCAAGTGACATCTAGTAGCTGGAAAAGCAAGGGAATGGATTATCCCCTAGAACCTCCAGGAAGGCATCTGGTCAATGAGAACACGGTCCCACCAACACCTTGATTTTAGCTCAGTGAAACTCATTTTAGTCTTCTGAACTCCAAATGTATAAGATAATAAATTTGTGTTGTTTTAAGCCACTGAATTTGTGGTAATTTATTATAGCACTAATAGGAAACTAAAAGATTTATTTGATAAAGCAAATGTAGTCAAATGTTAATTATAGAATATAGATCATGGGTATACTGGAGTACATGTATACTTCTTCCAATTTAGATGTATGTTTGAAAATGTTTATTAAAAAAGTTTAAAAAGTAAGTTAAAAAAGAAAGAAAAAATATAGTATGTTGTGGAAAATGATATTAAAAATCATTTTATGAATAAATTTCTATCTAGGTAACTTATTTATATTACAGAGAGCAGCATTTCCTTCTCAAGTTAATTTCCCTACATAGATAAAGAAAAAAAATCACATTCATATTTTAGATTGCTAGCACTCAATAGAAGCTAATAGAATATAAGTTAATAGAATATACACTCCAACTGGTATTAAAATTGCATACCTAGTCTGTGTTCAGGTGAACTAACCTGCAATTAGATAGTAAAGGTATCATCAGAAATGTAATGTAGGTGTGATTCTTTAAGCTTCCAAACACTAAATTGAAATTATGAAATGCAACTCATTTACAGTTTTCTGAAGGGTTCTCATAGCATTGCTGGTTTAGTGTGTGACCAGTCACTCTGGGAATTGGAGAGAAGGAATGAGCATAGGTACCTTTCTGTTATCTTGTTAAAGATTTGGGGATTAAGGACACAAACTAAATTAGTTTAATTTGTTGTTTCAATTTTAATAGGCATTAGCATGTTTTCTATGACAATTAGCCCAATCAACTTCTTTGTATTCTTGAGATAAATACCACATAAAATCTTTGCCCTAGTTTCTACATATGAAAAATGGAAATGTTGATATACCTCTGTAGCAGACACTTTCATTGACCTGCCTATATCCCCTAAGCCAACTGATTTGATTCCAACTAGCAAAATCTCCTGTTTTTGTGCCTGAGGGCATTCTCTAGCCATCAGAGCTGGCTCTGTCCTGGGTAGGGCTGACCGGAAAGTGCTGGGAAATGGAACTCCCAGGATAAGTCATTAACCAGTGAAAGAGGCAGCTGGTGGATAATAACATCCTCTCCAAACCTCAGGTTTATGACTATATTACACTTGACTCTGACTCTCTATTGGGGTTAAACTCCAGTTGTCTCTACCAGTGATGTGCTTAATAACTCTCCCTTAATTGGCATCCCATTCTCTGTCTCATTCACCCGACCTCCTACTGGCGAGTCCTTTGGATTGTCTTCCAAATAAACTCTTAGAATTCTCTGTTTTGAGAGAATTCAAACTAGTTTCCTACCTTCAGAAAGGGAATTAAAAAAAAAAAAAAAAAAACCAAAAAAAAAAACAAAAAAATTTAAAAATTAAAATTAAAAACATAAAGTTATAGAAAGTTTTATAATATACTAATATATTCTGAATGCATCTCTAATTGCCTAATAATTTACTCTCATCAATACTAAGTATTACATAATATTTATGTCTCCATCCAGTGGAACTGAATTTTAAAGCCAGCATTTTCTGTGAGTACTTAAACATCTGTTAGTAGCAAAAAAAAAAAAAAAAAAAGCTTTCAGCATCCATCTTGATTTGGCCACTTAATCATATGGCTTGAGTGAACAGAATCCAATGGAATGGATCTCTGATGACCTATGCATCTGACCTTAGTGATTTTAGACTGCAGTGCCAGGAAATTTCAGACACACTTTGGACCATAGCACTGAGCTTTTCCCCTGTGTGTTTTTGGCTTGGAACACACGACAAGAATAAGTGAGACAGAGACATCTGATCCTCCTGAGACTGATTCCACAAAGTATTGTTTGATGCCACACAACTGGGAATACTTGATGTTTCTGTTTCAGCTATGTGGCTTGTTTCATATAGATGGGCCATGAAGAATCAGAATAATTGAATTTCATGGCTCTTTTCAGCTTCTGTCATATAGAAAATGAAGGGAAAAAAAGAAAGAAAGAAATCACACTTTTAAATATACTTACCAAAGAGGTTTCAATGGTAGGAATAAAACCTTAAAAAAATATTGAAGTTTAACAAGAATTAAGATGAACACAGAGGTAACTGCTATTCCTGGTATCAGTTACTAGGTTACTGACAGTGACCAATGAATGAAGTGTGGCCCTAGGCTTTATTAGGAGTTAAGGGGCACCCTGATGCTGTGCTCTGTCAGAAAAATGCTGCAATGGATAGATACAGAGGTCACACAGCTAATTATTAATATCCCAGAATTGTCACCAGCTGTACAGGATATCACCCCATTTATGCAACATATTTCTTCAGATAGGTCTTTGATTCACTTTCTGGCTTTAAATTCATGAGAGTGTGACAATAGCAGGGTTTGAAGCCATATAAGCATTTATAATTTTGGCCTTGCCAGGCATTCCCTCTTCATCTGGTAAGAGGAACCTAGCTTACCTTTGGGAGATTTTCTTATATCCCTTTCGTGTGCATATATATGACACTTAAATAGATGTAGATAGAATATATATATATATACATGGACTTGACTGAGCCTTCCAATGCAGGGGTATGGGTTCGATCCCTGGTTGGGGAACTAAGGTCCCATGTGCCTCGTGGCCAAAAAACCAAAAAACATAAAATAGAAGCACTATTGTAACAAGTTCAATAAAGACTTGAATAATAGTCCACATAAAAAAAAATCTTAAAAAAATATTTATTTATTTATTTATTTCAGTTCTTCCAGTGTTCTATACGTTCCAGACACTGCATAAAAAAATAGATATTTGCATGCATTACTTAAATTAATATTATTTTACCATACTCTCTGGGTCAATAAACTGAGACTCAAAAATGATAAGTAGTTTTCCTAAGGCCATATATGTCATACAGACCGGAAGTGGCAGAATGGCTTTGAAACCAGGTCTGTGTGACTACAAAGCCTACCATAGGCCTCTCCAGTTATTACCAAAGGACCTAATGTAGAAGACTGTATTCTCTAGATATTTATTATCTTTAGATTTATTTCCTCATGAGACTTAAATTTGTTTTGTTTTGTTTTATTTTGACTATATGGCTATTTAAGCTTAAGGAAAACAGAGAAGAAGAAACTGTTTATAAATTCTCAGTGACCTTTAAAGCAGAAACAGCTGTTAGGTTACCTTGGTCTTGAGTGAATACAGACATCGCTGAGGTGGATAGACTTTAGAATTCACGTGCATTGTCATCTTACTCTTCGAGAAAACTTGGAGAAAGCTGTGGGGACTAAATTATTGCATTTTTTAATAAAAGTAAATGCCATATTGTAATATAAAGTGACAGTCTTTGATTACATTCACTGATGAAACTGGTTCCTGAATTTCTATTAATAGTGATAAATAATCCCAAGGGAAGTTAGGTCCTCACCTTTGAACACTGTTTCTGAAAGTTGAATAATATATGGATACACTCTGGGGGGAATCTACTCATAAGCCCGTAGTTAAATCATTTTAATATACTGTTATGGATCTAGTTTTAAATCCCTTACACTTATAGTTGTTACATAACCAAAAACCAAAGAGAAATATAAATATTAGCTACAAGCTAAACTACAAAGCCAATACATTTCAAATTAATAACATTAATTTAATTCAAAGGAGGACCTATTTTGCAGAGTTTAAATTGCTGCCCATATATGAATGTGGTACTAGCTTTATAGTTAGAGGGACTCTTGAATTTGTTCTGTATTTATTATGTAGCCCTGGGGATGATGTAATTTCCCCATCACTTTTTTGTATTCAAATTCCTGGGCAATTTTAATTCAAATATGCTATCAAATCATATTTTCAGTGACTTTCCTAGGTATTATCATTAGTATAGCAAGTCTATTATTTATTTATTTTTCTTTCAGTTTTGAGATATAATTGACATACAGCACTGTAGAAGTTTATAATGTAAAGCATAATGATTTGACTTAAATACATCATGAAATGATGACCACAATAAGTTTAGTGAACTGCCATCATCTCATATAGATACAAAAGGGAAAAAGAAAATATTTTTCCTTATGATTATAACACTTAGGATTTACTCTCTTAACTTTCTTATGTAACATACAGCAGTGTTAATTATATTTATCATGTTGTACATTACATCCCTAGTACTTATTTATCTTATAACTAGAAGTTTGTACCTTTTGACCACCTTCATCCAATTCTCTCTCCCTCTTCCTCCTGCTCTGGTAACCACAAATCTGATCTCTTTTTCTATCAGTTTATTTGCTTGTTTGTTTGTTTTTAAAGTATAATTGACCTATAAAATTCTGTTAGTTCCTGGTGCACAGCATAGTGATTCAATATTTCTATACCTTTCAAATCAATCACCACAATGTCTAGTTATCATATGTCACCATATAAAGATATTACATGGTTATTGAATATATTCCCCACACTGTACACTTCATACATCTTATGACTCATTTATTTTGCAACTGGAGTTTGTACCTCTTAATCTTCCTACCTTAAATCCTCCCCCTGCCCCTTCTGGCAACCACCTGTTTGTTCTCTGTATTTATAATTGTTTCTGTTTTGCTATGTTTATTTATTTGTTTTAATATTTAGATTCCACAGATAAGTAAAATCATACAGTGTTTGTCTTTCTCTGCCTGACTTATTTCACTTAGTATAACACCCTCTAGGTCCACCCATGTGGTCACAAATGGCAAAATTTCATTCCTTTTTATGGCTGAGTAGTATTTCATTGTGTATATATATATACCACATCTTCTCTATCTATTCATGTATTGATGGGCACTTAGGTTGCTTCCATATCTTGGCTATTGTAAATAATGCTGCAATGAGCATAGGGCTCCACGTATCTTTTCTAATCAGTGTTTTTTTTTTTTTTTCTTTGAAAAAATAGCCAGCAGTGGAACCCTCTGCAATTTGACAGAACAATTTGGCAACCAGAAGTATTTTAAATAAGGAGATTCAATGTCTTAGTTTTTTTCTGAAGCAGACTCTAAGACAAAAGCTAGCATGTGAATGGTTTATTCGGAAGTGTGATTTTAGGGAGTCAGAATAAAGGACCTTGGAGCAGAGAGAATACATGTGAAAGTTCATTCAAACATATGTTATTGAATTGGCCACCTCAAGAGAATATTGTTTGCTTGATCCCAGAGAGTTCCAAGAAGATTTCTGGTGTGTTTCAGAACCACCCAGCTCAGAAGTAAAAAAGGGAAATCATTCATCCGTTGGTTCATCCTCCAACAAGTAAGGATTGTGCCTGTAAGACTGCCAAACCCTTCATGGGGCACACACTCAGTGTCAGAAGATCTCTGGGCAGAAAGTCAGAGGACCTGCTGTGTATTTGGAAGGCTCTGATTACACGAGAGCCAAGTTGCTCAAAGACTGTGTGAAACTGTCCACAGCATCAGTGGCTGGAATAAGATATGAGGCCAAGAGGTACTCAAGCCATGCACAAGAGGGTTTCCCATTCACTCAGACACTAAAATCTTAGATGATTTGGGATATTATATCCTTATATAATTAAAATAATCAGCAGTCACTTAAAAAAAATTGTCATAGAGGGCACATGGGGACACCCTGTTGAGAAACATTCTTAGCATATCTTATGCATGAGTGTCTCGGACAATCATTCAGTGAGCTTAACTATGGTCCTAGAAATATCTGCATATCAATTGCTTTACAAATGTTCTGTCAATACAGGATCTCAGAAAAGGAATAGAATTTTTTTTCAAAGCAATTGATTCTTCTTATTCAATTTAATATATTTTGTCAAATTTTCCTTTTGTGTATTCTGCTATATTCTTGGAATTCAAAAATGACCAGACCACAAACACTAGAGGGTCCCACAGTCTTGTTGAGTAGGCAAGCACCTAACCCCCAAATCTAACATGGTTCTATAGCTGACACATGTTCAAAGTGATTGTGATGCCTTAATGTGTGTTTTCTACATACAAAGAGCATATTTCAGATAAGCAATTGGCCTTCAAACAATGGGTGGCTTAATTTCAAATGTACAAGAATGATAACAACCCAAGTATGTTAGCGGAGGGGAAAATAATAGGAATTTGCATGACCAATTTAGGTTGGAATTTCTATTTGAGGTAGTGAGAGGGTGGAATTGTTCCTTTGGTCTAATTAGCATAGTAAACTCATGCAAGTTATATAAAGCTAGGGGTTGAAAACCACCCCTTAGCTTAATTCAAGTTAAATTAGATGAAGAAAAATGACATGGTGAGTTGTAAATTCATTCTTAATCCATATTTTTATATATAATAAGCTAAACTTGCAAAAAATTATTTTAATTTTTGCCTTGAACATTTTGTTTGACACTTGTCTTCAGACAAATGTGTGTCATTCTTTTTAGTATTAGAAACTCGTTTAGTAAAAATAAGTCCATGATATTGATTCTCTACCAAAATAAGGAATATTTTCTACCACAGTTACATTGATTTTGCCAAGATACAAATAAATGCACACACACGTGCACACAAACATACACGTAATCATTCAAATGTGTATATATACATATACATATGAATATAGATATATGTAGGGCAGTTATTTCCAAGCCATAATAAATATTAAGAGTGAAAGTACTCTTTTAGGTCTAACAATCTTTTGCACATAATTTCAAAAAAAAAAAAAACTCGATAAAACCATCCTGCCTCCTGGCAATGTTAAAGACTAAATCAAAAGCCTAATGAAGCATAAGAATATTGAATAAATTAATTCTGTTTGTGTTTTCTTTAATATGGTTCTGACAGCCAACTGCTTTCAAATATAGCCATTTGTTCTCACCATGTTACTTTACACAAATAATATGGTGTTATTACTACCACTCTCATGCTTCTTTGGTGGCATTTTTTATGCATATAAAAGAATCTTGATCAGAACAAACTTCTATGGCATTATGTCTTAAAAATGGAAGTATAGCACACATTCAAATTTCAGTCTTTCATGATTTGTTAGGTGAAAATGCTGGGCCCTTAAGTAGACCTTTTAAGTAAGCCACAGTGATTTTTACTACTATTTTTAGACAATGTGATTTATTTGTATATTTGCCTCTTTCTATATATTTGTATATTTGCTTCTTTCTATATATGTAAAGAAAAGAATACCAATTAGTTCTTAATGCGCCCTGTTTTAGTCAGCGCAGGCTGCCAAAGAAAACACCATAGACTGGGTAACTGAAACAACAATTCATTTTCACACAGCTCTGAGGGCTGGGAAGTCCAAGATCAAAATGCTGGTCATTTTGATTCCTGATGAGGTCTTCCTTCCTGGCTTGCACATGCCCATCTTCTCACTCTGTCCTCAGTTGGCAGAAGGAGGGAGACAGCTCTGGCATTTCTTCCTCTTTTATTAGGGCACCAGCCCTATAGATTAGGGCCCCACCCTTAAGGCCTCCTTTAATATTAATCACCTCCTCAGAGGCCCTATCTCCAGTGATAATCACACTGGGCGTTAAGGCTTCAACCTATGAATTTGGGAAGGCACAATTCAGACCACAGCACTTCCTTAAATCTAAAATGTATTTTCTAATAACTCTATAATGCTTACCTCCTGTATCATCTAGTTCACAGTCATAGTGGTCTCTTTCCTCTTCTCTAGAGACCCTTATTTAATAACAATTCATAATGTTAAGAATGAAGATTTTGATAACTATTAGGAAGATGCACCTGAGTAACTTCCATTTATTTGTCATCTACAGTCTTCCAGGTACTCTGTATCCATTGCCTCATTCATCCCCTACCGCCATTCCATCACATGTATATTATTCTGTACAAATTCTAAATGAAGAATCTGAGGCTTATAGAGATTAATTGATTTTTGTATTGGCCGAGTCATGATATAATAAATAATATTTCTGCCTCTTCCTCATGTGTTTAAAACAAGAGCTTTGGGAATGATGTTTAGACTTTCTTTGGGGGGACGTTGATCTGCTACACTGTTACATTTTTCACCTTCAAACTGATTCTATCAATCTGACCTTAGTTCATTTTAAAGATGTGAATATATATTATTAAATATAATGGATATTTAACATGGAAGTTTTAGAAATCTCTGTTTTGTATTCCTTTAATGATTTAGCATGTATAAAGAAATTGGGGAAAAATGATGAGATTTTATAGAGAAATGCCTTGTATTAAAATGCCTAATGTGTCTAATGTGTGAAAACTCTGTTCTTGAGTTTCCCCAAGGGGCTTTGGTTCTCCCATGTATTTGCTTCTAATGGTTCTCAATGCAAAGTGGTAAATTTGAATCATTTTCACCATCAGTCTGTACCTGGAAATAAACAGCTTTCCTATGATTTGAGGCAGTAGAATGTGGCTAGTGGATTATTAATTCCTTGGAGAGATTTTTTATTCTTTTCACTGGAATTTCTCCACTGCCTAATCCTTCAGAAAAAGGACACTTGTCAGCTCATTTTCCGTCTTTTATTCCCTAATTTCACCCCTAAATATAACAGTTGACAACTCACATTATACAGCAATAGGAAACACAGAACCCACCACCCAGTAGGGAAATCAAGCAAAAACTTTCCAGTGTCAGAGGGATTAACCACAAATGATAATACAAGGTTTGAAATGAATCATCAAGACATTTAGACCCGCTTTGGTATAAAATGAGATTAAAATGAGAATGTAATCACTTTAGTACCAAAAATGGATAGTAGATGCTCACTACTCACTTGTAAAAAGTAACTACTTTCCTCGCTTTCCAGAATTCATTCCTATCCAAAATTCAGGGCTTCTTTATCAGCCCAAATTTAATATTGTGATATGCTGTGAAATTTCACTCTTGAGTTAAAATAAAATTTTCTAAAACGCTGGATGCATGAAATTATGTACTTCCTGGTGCAAGAGTTAGATTTGGCTCCTAGTACTGGAGTGATCTTGCCTGCTGGCTTAGGTCTACATGCCCAGGACATAATAACAAACAACAACAACAACAACAACAAAAGAAAGAAACCTTTGTTTCGCAACAGCTGTATTATTCTGCTGGAGCTGCCATGACAAAATATCATAGAATGTGTGGCTTATACAACAGAAGTTTACTTTCTCACAGTTCTGGAGACTGGAAGTTCAAGATCAAGGTGCCAGCAGGGTTGGTGTCTGCTGAGAGCTCTCGCCTTTGGTTGTAGTTGGCTGCCTTCTTACTATGTACTCCCATGGCCTCTTTGTGCATGCATGGAGAGAACAGGCAAGCAAGCTCTTTTCTTATAAGGACACTGGTGTCCTTCCGCCCCTTATAACCTTATTTCACCTTAATTACTTCTGTCTCCAAATAAAGCCACACTGAAGGGTTGTTAGATCTTCAACACAGGAATTTTGCAGGGACACAACCGTTGAGTCCATAACAACAGCCAAGGATAGAATGCACATCTAGTTCATTTAGGAAAAATTCACTTTGTCAATTCTACCCTTGTGTAATATTCTGTACTAGGCACGTGCACTCAGATACACACGTGCAGTTAATTCATCTGCCCAAAGATAAGCACAGTTAAAAGTAATTTCATGATGTGTGTACAGCCACATGTTAATTTATAGACAAAACTACCTTTGTAATCCTAGCATCTGTGTGGACTCTTCAGGATTCTAAGTAGCTGTCTCTGTTTCTGTAACCCTGTGGAGGTGTGGACAGCTACATTTGTCCTTTTAAGAAGGAAATAAAAACATCATACTTTTTTTTCCAAAACTGTTTACAGCACAGATGCTTCTAATGAAGCGGTTTATGTTTACACTTGGCCTGATGGCAGGCAAATATTTGGTTTGTTCAGAAACAGAAAGATGGCTCAAACCCTGAACGTGGGAAGGAATTTAGAATGATGATGGGAGCCATCTTTTTAAGTGTATTTGGGTTCTAATCCTGACTTTGGTTCTAATTAATCAGGATGCATTGCTTTAGTTTTCTGCATGAAGCTTCTTCCCACTTCAGTCTTTAGTGTAGCTCACACTGGAGTGTAAACTTCTGTTTCCCCAGTGCCTACAACAATGCTTAGTGCCTACAGATATTCAGCTAACATTGGTTGAATAAATGATGAAATAGCATTATTATTAATGAAAAGTATCAAAACTGAAGATGCTATCCAATTGTGAGTTATTGTTCTATAATTATCATTTCATTAGAAAGCTTCCTAACTAGCATAGCAATTACCTTTTTAACATTCAGCTGAAATAAATACATATTTTAAAGCATATTTTTAATTTGCCTTCTATTATGATAGGATTCTTTAAGTAGAACATGAATGGGAAAATATATAGAATGAATCAATACCTTTACATGCTATATTTTATTCCTATCAAGGTAGATAATAATACCTCAAGAGAGACTGGATTTTGTTTAAATGAGGTTCTATATTCACATAAAAGAATCTGCTGAGAATTGGAAGCTGCCTTGTAATAAATGAGCAGTCCAGGTAAGAATTTATCACGGCCAAATCTTTTAGCTTGTTTGCTCTCAGAGGAATGAATCAGTATTAGAGACCAAGCAGGACATTTTCACCCCATCTTGTAGAAGCCGTACACAAAACATTGTTAACGTTGATATTCAGCTTGGCTTGGCATGAGAATTCAGCTGACTGGATCTATGTGCCTCCACACTCGTGTGAGCCTACTTCTGGGCTGTCCAGCTAAGCTTCCTTTCTGTAGGTGAGGGAGCAGTTCCCTGAGCCCCTGGTGTTTATATTCTTAGGGCCTTTTTGATTCCGACTGACATCTCCATCTCACTGACTCCCAAATAGCTCTTTATGGAAAAGTTGTCTTCCTTTGCTGAGCATCTCCTGTTTCCCCTCTCAGTCCCCTCTCTGCCCTTATCCAACCTGCTCTGCATCCCAGGAGGCTGTCCTGTGTGGATTACATCGATGGGCCCCCTTGCTCTCTGGTTTTCTGTGGGATTCAGATCATGTAAAGCAGCGCTTGCGGAAGATTGGAGGGAGAAAGGAGAGTAAGAGTTCTATGATACGTACTTTCCTCACACTCTACCTGCAGGTTACTGTTCCTGGTGCTTTTTTTTTTTGCTTTTTTTTGACTTTCAAGACTGCATTTATTTGTCTGTAGAAGGTAGCCCTGGGCCAGCCTTTTCATTTTTCATACTTGAGGGAAACTGTGACTCAGTTCTACTTCTGGGAATCTACCCAGACTCCCGTTTGGGGAAATAACTCCTGTCGTAGACATTGCTCTCTGGTGACAAGTGTGTGCCGACTCACCACACAGACCAACCCCTCCCGCCCCCCACCAGCTTTCTTCATTTCCAGTATCCCTTTACCTACTTAACCCTTCTAGCCCTGGGAATAGAAATAGCCCTGCTATTACTAGCTGTGGTGTGATACTGTCTCTGGTTGTGTCCCTTTTTTATAGGCATTAGATTATCCTCAAATTTCTCAATTGCAGAGTAACAATTGGGTTCTATTTGAATTATGAGTATATATTTATTCATAACTGAAAAGAAAAATATAATCTCTATGTGTCTGCCCCAAAATGACATATGAATTTTGGAAGAAGTGTGATGGCCTCATGAAGTAATATGGCAAGAAAGTCATAGTGGACCCTAAAATCTTTGTTCTGTAGGCCACCATCCATTTAAAATTAATCATTTTGTTTTCTTCTCTGGCTTCGCTTTCCTCACCTGTAAAATGTGCACAGGGATAATATTTAGCTCACAGAATCATCCTGAAAGAGGACATATGTCTGGCATATACTAATTATATAATAATGGCAAAATATAGTTTTTATATTTTCCTCACTGTGATGGTTAATTTACATGTCAACTTGACTGGGCCATGGGGTGCTTGGATGTTTGGCCAAACATTATTCTGGGTGTGTCTTTGAAGACGTTTCTGGATGATATTAACATTTGGATGGGTAGACTGTAAAGCAGATTGTCCTCCCTAATGAGGGTGGGTCTTATTCAGTCAGTTGAAGACTGAAAAAAAAAAAAAAGGCTGAGCAAGAGGGAACTGCTCCTGCCTGACTGCTGAGCTGGACATCGGTTTTTTGCTGTCTGCTCACTGTAACTGAAAAGTCAGCTCTTCTTGGGTCTCAAGTTTGCAGGCTTTTGGGCTAGAATTTACACCATTGGCTCTTCTGCTCTCAGGCCTTTGAACTGCACCTCAGCTCTCTTAGGTCTCCAACATGCCAACTGCAAATCTTGGGACTTCTCAGCTTCCATAATCATGTGAGCCAATTCTTTCTCCTACATTCTAGAAGTATGATCTCGTGTCACTTACCTCAATGTTCACATCAGTATCCTCATCTAGAAATTATATTTAGCATGCTGAAAGCTTTAATATATTACTTTGTTTAATTCATGAAAAATATACCATTCCTACTGAAAAAAAGATATTTCTTGATTCATACCAAAATATCATGTGATCAAACAAACCACTGATACTTTTATTACTAGTAATATTATTTTTGTTATTGTTGAATTAAAAAGGTGCTGCCCTTCCATGTTTTAATTCATTTAATAAATAAATATTTATTGAATATCCATTGTAGGCCTGACAATATTCTATGTGCTGGGGTCACAATGATGAACAAGACAGAAACAGTTCCTGCCTTTATATTGCTTAAGTCTTCATAGGGAGAAAAAATAAACATAACAATAAATTCATCATATCACTTCATGTCAAAGGGTTCTAAATAGAAAGTCCTAAATAGAAGAAAATAAACAAGGTGAGGACATAGAAGTGAGAGAAAAGTAAGACTTTGGCTGAGACCTGATTGAACTAGAGAGTAGATGTGGAAATCCAGGCTCCCCACTCAGCCTTTGCTGGAGGGGGCGGAGCTGGGGCTGTAATATTTTTCTGTGGTGTTTGGCTGGAGTAGAGAAGTTTTTGTCTAAAAGTGCCTACCTAGCAAGGCTGCCCTTTTCCTGGTCCTTTGGCTAGGGAGAGTAGAATTTGACTAGAGAGAGAAGACATTTGGGGGGCTTTTTTTGTCTGCACCTGCTGGTATTTGGGGTTGTTGGCTCCTTCAGCACCAAGTCTGAGATATATGGCTGTCAACAGAAAACCCTACCACACAATTGTTAGCTCACTGCCATTCTGCATGCTGTCCAGTTATATTTCTGAGAAGGATTTTTGTCTTTCTGGATGATATAAATCTAGGTGGAGTTTGGAAGTTGTCTAAGTTGGCCAAAGAACAGGGCTGATGGGAAACTGTCTTCTAGAACTGACCTCAGAGGATCTTTCCCAATTATCACCCGTAATGGGCCACCTTGTCATTTTTTCAGCTTCTCATTCCACATTTCTTTTGATCCACAGAGTCTTGATCTTAGGCTAATTTAAAAGTCATGAGTCTAACTTATCAAGCCCTCTTCTTACAGTTGGAGTATATGATTAAGCTGTCCAGGGCAGCAGTATCTCTTCTCATCTCTCAATGTGTGGATTGAAAGTCAAGTGTTTCCAAATCCTCACAAAGTATGTCATTATGGATTTGCAAGTCATGGGCTATGTTATTTCTCAATAAACTTGTCTGATGCCTGTGTTAATGTTAGAATTTGGAGCTAAAGTGTATCCCAGACCCATAGTTTATGGAAAATTTGTCAAATCTGCATATTTGGGACAAAGATCAGCCTATTAGATGCTTCCCTGTCACAAAACAAAAGAAACGAACATAAATTAGAAAACCACAGACTTCATCAATCTACATCTTGACATCTTCAATGTTACTTCTCATTTTCTGGAGTAAAACTGCATTTTTTTTCTCACACTCAAGCACTGGTGACTTTGGAAGATGATTAGGTCTAGCTGCTTTGTTTAACAGTGTCAGCCAAATTCTTAATAAGAAAATCTGTCACATCTTGATGTATCATCTCCTCCTACTGTACCAGTGCTATAGAGCAGCTGGACAACACTTTCACAGCTGCTTCTTCCCATTGCAGAATCCAATGTTGAACAAAATGATTTCTATGGGGAGTCTCCTTTGGGTATCTTTCAGGAGGAAAATACCTTCATGATCCTTACCATTAAAGCAATTCCACTTGAAAACTGAGTAAAATTCACAGAAAACACAGCTGGCTTGAGAGCATCAGGAATACTATTTTTATTAGTAGATTTTTTTTTATTATTATACATCTATTGCAGTGAATTGTTTCCAAATTTGTCAAGCCTTACAAAAGTCTGTTTCATCATAAACCTATCTGTTTTGAAGTGAAAGATATTGTTATCCTTAATGTTAAACTCTATTTCTTTTTCCTTTCCTCTATTCAGGTCAACTTGATGCAGACTGATAAAGAGAATACGATAAAGGGAAAACCTTAACTAGATCCTGGACCTGATCATTCTAATTCCCTGTAGTCTCTCTGGGCTCCCCTTCTTTCCCTGAGTTGCTTGATTTTTGATGCAATCCTTTATAAATTCAAAGTTTCCTTTAGGTGCTGATGCCACCAAGTAAAATCCAGTGATGGAATTCTGGAAGTGTGGTGTGGTTTCTTTGAATTTTTGCTCTAATTGATAATAGCAAAATAGGTCACTTTTGAAAAAAGAAAAAAAAACTCATACAGATTTAAAGTCCCTGCATTTTTAAGGCCGTGCCAATATGTCTCAATGGCATTCGTTATGGCATGGTCATTTTGTCACGTGGTAGAGAGCAATTAGACTGACTGATTACATGGCTATTCTACTCAGGTGCTAAAGGGGCTTAAAATATTGAACTGTCTGTGCTGAGAGAATGTTTTCAGACAGCTACTTTCTACTCATTTTGATTATCATTATTTTACATAAATGCATTATATAACATACACATGATTGTGTTCAAGTGTACTAATGAATAGAGAAGAGTGTTGTAGGGATAGAATCACCACTTAACCACTGATTCAAACCAGATAACAGCATTCAGTTGCTCAAAAGACTTCATCTAACTTACTTGAAAAATAGAACCAATTACAGAAGTCCTGAAACAGAATTTCTCAAGTTGTATAAAAACATCTGTAACCCCAACAATGGTTCTAAGAAAATAGAACATTCATATATAGACTTTGAAGGCATATAGGCTCTAATCTAAAGTGGGGTACCAGGTGCTCTCTGGGTGGGCTTTGGCAAGTCACTTGACTTGGGAATTTTCGCAAGATTTCAGTGAGATAAAGTATATAAATGCCCAGCATGGTCCCTGGTAAAAACTATGTACTCAAAATGGGTATTTTCCATGCCTTTCTTCTAAGTTAAGGCCAAAATAAGCAGAACTAACTCTAAAATATGTTCTCTGAAAGCTGTCAATGACATCAGTTACCAGAGATATGAGAGAATATTTGCAAGCACCATCATCCATGAAAAATGGACTCTCCATTTGCTCTGAACCACTGTAATGAAGACAAAGCCCTTTCAATATAAGCATGGCAGGCAGCAGGTCCCTTGGCATTGTGAACTGCACAGAAATGTAGAAATGACAATAAGAGTTGTCGAAATGTGAACCAGTCCCAGAACTCTTAGATTAACTGTGTACCTCAGTGAAATTTCATCTTTTTGATCCAAAGCTACTTAGAAAAAAATTCGGGGGTTGGGGGAAGAGAGGAGAGAAAGGGAGGTGGTTGTTTATTTGTTTTTAGGTGGAAAGTACAACTCAAAGAATATTCTAAATTCAGGACTAGAGGAATGATATTTTGTATGTGTGCAGATGTAGTTCCTTGGTGGTCCCCAATCTTGGAAAAAATTATTTTTGTAAACTAAAATAATCTGAAACAGATTATAGGGAAATCCATCAGAAAAATAAATACAGAGTGCCTAGTATGACACGAGGATGTCCATTAGTGGAGCTGCACTGGAAATATGGTGAGAGAAGTATTTGTTTTTCTGTAATTTTACACAGTTGTGTTTCTATCTAGCTTGATCAGTGCTGGTCTTGTATCCTAAATCTCCCTTTCGTTGCCTTCCTAGCGAGTCACTGACTATATGACTCCAGCTCCCAGTCCAGCTGCTGAGGAAGAAGGAAAAAAATAACTAGTCTTGACAAACATGTAGGCCATTTTGGGTATGAGGTTGACATTGCTGATCCTTTCAGCACAGTGTCAAGAGAACTGATACGTTCAATCTCATTCATTATAAGCCAAGGTACTCTCCTGTTATCTATGTACTGAGTTCATTTGCAGGGTCTTTCAGGACCAAATTCAAATTGCTTACTGTTTTATTTACATTGCATCTATAAACGCTGCTATGATTTGTTATGTTGGGAGGAGACGTTTGTGTGTCTAGGGAATCTATGCCTGTATGCTTAACTTTGTCTAGTAAATTAAAAATTAAAAAAAATTTTGCAAATATTTTTGTAATTTTTTTCTCTTCATTTTGCAAGTCAAGTTGTATATATTGCATTACTTATTCCCTCTACCAGGAATGTCGACTTGCTTTATAAAAACATCATCCTATCTCAATGATTACATTTTATATAGACAGGTTGGAAAGAGCATTAAAATGCTTCCTGCTTTTTAAACAATGGGTAGAATACAGCATTTGTGCTATATCAACTACTGTTTTTCTACATGAATTTTCTTCTCAAATTGATGGCGTTTGTAAGTTAGTAAATTTAAGTAAGAAAATTTGTAGTATAAGTATATTAAGGTTGATTATTTTTATTTGATTACAATTATAAAAATGACCAGATGGGAGGACAATTTTTGTTAAGGAAAACTATGAATTGTCAGATGAGAAAAATAAAAAAAAATATTCAATCTTTCACTGAACTTTGAAACAAATGAGGAAGATTAGTCACATTTTAAAGACAAAAAAGCAATAGCTCTCTGAATCTAAATTTTTCTCTATGTGTTTTTTTCTACCAGATAATACCTTGAATAGTGAAATTTTTTGAGTGTAGTTGATTTTTTCACTTTGTTTATGATAAATTTTACCAATGCAAAAGTAATGTTTTTATTATCTTTGCATAGTAAAAACATATCAAAATTTTCAGTTGTCTGTCTGTTTTAAGTCCCAAGTAAGGAATTTCTCACTCCTAGGTGATAGAAGAATGCACTCATGTTTTCTTCCAGCATTTCTTTCATTTTGTTTTGCTTTGTTTGTTAACTTTAAATATCTGTTACAGTTGGAATTTATCCTGGTATAGTGTGCAAAATTTGAACTCAATTTTATCATTTTCCAAGTCAATCTTTTTGTTGCAACACTGTTTATTGTTTTTTTAAAATCTTTTACCCCACTAATTTGAGGTCCCATCTTTACAATATTTTGCTTTGTCATAAATCCTTTAATCTATTTCAGGACTTTCTTTTTTTAAAATTTTTATTGGAGTATAGCTGATTTACAATGTTGTGTTAGTTTCAGGTGTACAACAAAGTGAATCAGTTATACATATACATATATCCAATCTTTTTTAGATTATTTTCCCATATAGGTCATTACAGCATGTTGAGTAGAGTTCCCTGTGCTGTACAGCACTTCCTTATTAGTTACCTATTTTATATATAATAGTGTGTATATGTCAATTCCAGTCTCCCAATTTATCCCTCCCCCACCTTATGCCCTAGTAACCATAAGTTTGTTTTCTACATCTGTGATTCTATTTCTGTTTGTAGATAAGTTCATTTGTACCCTTTTTTTTAGATTCCACATATAAGCAATATCATATGACACTTGCCTTTCTCTGTCTGACTTACTTCACTCAGTATGATAATATGTTTCAGGACTTTCTGTTCTGTACTCTAGGGGAGGTAAAATTTTCCTCCATTCAAATAGGATCTCTGGCTGGGATTGATATGAGACAGACTATGAAGAGAAAGAAAATGACTTTTATTTATATGTGCACGGGAGACCTCCCAAGAAACAGGAAGACCCAGAGAAGTGTTTAGGCCTAAATGTTTATATAAAATACTAGGTTGAACAATGTATTCATATGTACCCAATTAATGAACTTATCCTGTAATGTGTATCTTTTAAGGATAATTTAATATATTTTAATGTTGGCATCATCCATATATTACAGAACATTGTATATACACAGTGAATTTTGTAGGATGATTTCTAAAATAACAAGTCAATTTTTTTCGTATATGGGTTCTGTAATTCATCTCATTGCTTACTTTTTATTTGCTGATTCAATACTACCTTCATTCTCCATTTAGCAACCCCTCCAGTTTTCATTTCATTTGGTAAAATGTATATGTGCACATGCATATATATACAGATATAAACACATATATATGTGCATACACACATATACATATAACATATATACTAAATATATAAAGTGTACATAATATATTTTTCAATATAGTAATTAATGGCATATGTCAATAGGGGAGATCTATATGAATCATCATTCCAACTCTTATCTCTATGTTTGTCTGGTCTTCCCTTGCCTGACTCAGTACCAGGTGGTAGGAATCAGAGAACTTCAGGTTTAACTCCTCAGCCCCTCACAAATACACAGAAACAAACACATACACCTTACCCTCTGCACCAGGTTCTGAGCCATTAAGAATGAAACTTATACTTTGGGAATACCCAATTTATTGGAAGTAGTCTGCTGTTTCCTGTCTGTGCCCTCTGATATCTAATGCTGTGTGAATTTCTTGTTACACCTTTCTATTTAGACATTTACCATGGAACCAAGTCCACATCCTGTGATCCAGCAGGCAGAAACTGGCATGCTGATATAATTTTAATGGCCCTGTGCTTTATTTAAGGTTTCTCCTCTTAATTTTAAAATCTGAATGAGTATAGATGGGCATAACCTTTCCACTCATTGTCTTAAGTCAGGTTCCTTTACATATTCATTTAACTGCTTTGTCCTTAAAGTTATCTGCGTATTTTTAAAGTGCTGCTGAAGACTGTTTCCTTCTGCCTACATTTCTGGTTTTCATTTATTTTCCTCTAAGACTATGACCAACAAGGACATCTATCTTTATCCACCAAACACCCAATCACAAACACAAATATACATCCACTACACTTTCATTTGAAGCTGGATTCTGTTCCAGCATTCCTTGTATTAATTCAGAACTATGACTGCAGGTACAACTGATACCAACATCTTCTTAAAAACCTTTCCACTATGGTCCATCTCATCACGTGGACCAATTCCTTCATTCTTGCCCTCAGCAACTCCCTAGGTCTTGTTGATTTACTTCCATGGTCTTTGGTAGTGCTTTGATGTGGGCTATGGTCTCCTCTGCTGTACTTGCTAAGCCTTGACAATCTTGGATTGATTGTTACCCAGGCAAATTACTTCCAGCTTGCATTACTTTGAAACCAACATGTTGTAACAGAGAATTGGGTTTAAAATGAGAGTGATGTAAATTGAGAACCACTTTCCCCCTCTTATTATCTAATTATTATCTAATTATCTAATTATTGATAAATTAGGCAGATAAATTTATTTTAAATTTAAATTCATTTTGCCTTAATTTCCTCGTCTGTTTAATGAGGATAATATCCATATATGAGTCTTTTTTTTTTCATTGAGGATTAAATGATACTGAACGTATGTATAATTATATGAAAATAACAACCATTTATATTATGTATTATTTTATTCTAGTTGCTTTACATACATTATATCTAGTCCTTAGAAAAACAATAAAACCCATTTTTTTCATCGTAATTTTTTTGTAAACGAAGCCCTGGAAGGCTAATTTACTTACTCTAGGCCCCCATGGTATTAAACCCCATGGATTTAAATTAAAATACTTAGTTCCAACACCCATGCACCCTGTGTCATACCATCCTATCTTCACAAATAAGTACTTGACACAAATGAAGTGCTCAATAAATATGATTTTTTTCATTATCATTAAGATAGTAGAAACATTTTAGTCACAGTAGGAATTAATTAAAATTACTGTAACATTACCTGGAGTATGGATTCTTTGAGACAAATAATCTTGACTTACTCAAACTACTTCTCCCAGAATATTCAACTCAGTGTTTTGCATGTAGTTGGTGTTCAACAAGTGTTTGTTGAATTGCTGAAAAATTATAAAATTCAATTTTGATTTAAAAATAACTGTTATAATGTTAGTGTGTGGGATTTTTATGTGCTTAAATCCAGAAGAAAGCTTGAACAAGAAAAGATCTTAATAAAGAGTGTAAAGTCATGACCACCATGCATTTAATCTGTGGACTGATATATAGTAATTTATAGAGGATCATTAGCAATACAACCAAAACATAATTGAATTCAGATTCAACAACACCATTAGGTTAAAAGCCAAAATAAATATAAAATTCACATCAGTCATGGTTAGAGTAACTGCTTTTCATTCCCTTTCACTTTTCTTCAAAGCAATTTAGTAGTTCACTTGATTAGATGCTAAGAATGTTGTGCAGGGGGCAGAGAATGAGTGGGAACTATTGTTCAGGTTGATTTTAATAACATTCTTTTCCATTTGGAAAAAAGATAACCTACACATGGTTCTACCTCTGTGATAAATTGTTGTCACAATCATGGCAGCCAATGAGCCAGAATTTCAACTACAGCCAAAGTCTGTGTACACATTGCGTTGCAGAGACAATGTGTGTTGAGAACAGTCGACAAATGACTTCAGGAACAGGCCAGCCTTATTGCAGAAGTCATTTCTTTACCAAATGCTATTTATTCATGGTGGGCTGAAGGCGATGACCTCAATCACCTCAATGAGCTACTATCACAGAGAGAAATTTGCATCTAAATAATGACATGTAGATATTATTCCTCATATTAATGTGATTGTGACCCTTTGCAGAACTACTATGGGGATAAAAATCTCCTGGTGATGTGAGACACATTTTAAATTCATACCTTTTAAAAATGACACCAGTTCTCAAAGAAATAATGCCCCTGGGGTGTATTTGTACAATCTTGACAGGGAGTAAGATGATGGTGGCCTTACTTAAAACCAAAGTCTTTATAGTTTCTATGCTTTAAAAAATGCACAGAATAATTATTTATGTGCATGTTTTGTACAGATATTTGCATTGACTAGACCAGCAATATCAAGTGTGTCCTTCATTTAATTAGCCTGATTAAACAGAAGAATATATCAACCAATCTGCTAGATGGAATGAGTTGATTCATCAAATTTTAATTAGTATAAGCTTTGTAAAAAAAATGACATTCAGAAAAGAAAAAAGGCAAATGAAATGTTTTCAATTTATGTAGTCCTTTTTTACCATAAAAGTCATCTTGTAGTCAGTATATCCATCCACAGGTATTTATGGAGACAGTACATATGATGCTCAAGGCAGAGTGCTAGATGCTGCAAGGAATACAAATAATTGTTCTCTCTGTTACTCTACATGATGTGGTCACTGGCTTTATGAGAATATAATATAGTTTGTACATAGTTAGACATAGTTGGGGAAGGGGCAACTGACATTCTGAACACGTTCTACATGCCAGGCACTTTAGGAACAATTCTTTATTTCTTCCTCACAGTAAGTCTTTCCCAATGGAAATCATCTCTGGATTTTGAAACGAGCAAACTATGACATAGCAAATGTGAATATTTTGTCTAAGGCTGCATAACTAGTCATAAATTAAATCAAACTTCGACTCAGACTTTTTAAAATTTAAAGCCCACGCTCTTTGCAACAGTATACAATTATATAGCACTGTATTATATATCAGTCTGTGATTGTAAAATACAAGGAATGGCAGTGATAGAATACTGAAAAGTAAAAGTAAATATTTCATGGTAAGGAAGAGAAAAATGAGGATATTTATTTCTCATGGCTAAAATGAAGCCCTGGTGAATCATAACATTCCCCAAAGTATTCTCTGCTCTCAATTCCTTGCCTCTTTGCTTAAAGGAAATTCTAACTAAACTCTCAGAGGCAGACCTGCTTAAATATTTCACATTTATATTTGAAAACATCAGCTACTGTTTTGTGAAGTCTTAAAGTTACCTCCCAAGCAAGTGTATATAGTGAAGGTACCGGGATTACATCAAGATCACACAGCTATTTGTGGGAAGGTAAAAATATCAAAACAAAAACAAACAAAAAAACTACATTTTTATTTCAGGAACATAATATTGTCCTGCACAAAATTGTCTACTAACTAAAGGTTTAACTAAATTATGAATGTCTATGTATTCAATAATAATTTTCTACATTATTCTAATGAGCTAAAGTGTTAACTCTTAGATTATACAAACCACAGAAAGATAATATTTGCAAAGACTCCAAAAAGCAACTAAGATTTTATTATAAAAATATACTTCAACTTAGAAGAGTACCTGCCAAGTTAAATGAATTAGAAAAGAGACAAGAAGAATATAATTATCTGTAATCCTTTCATTCTTCTTCATATAATTACTTTTATCATTATGTTATAAAATTTAACAATGTGTTTTAATTTTTATAGAATTAGACCAGTCTAATATTCTGCCATATTTATGAAACATAAGGTGTTTGGCCTTCATTTTAATTTTTTTCCATTTTTTTCTATTATAAGTAATGCTGTTAGAAATATATCCATGCATAAACTTTTCACTCCATCTTAGCCCCATATATTTGATCATTTCTTAGAGAAGTTTCAGAAAAGTGTTTGCTAAAGTAAAGGTAATATGAATTTATAAAGATTTGGGAACTTATTCGCCACATGCTTATTCAATAATTATATGTTTCTATCAACAACTTAAGAGGGGATCAATTTTATCACACCATCACTAGGAAATAATAAATCCTTTGTGTTATAAGCACTGCTTTTCTGATAAAGAACATCTGGATAATTAGAAGTGATAAGAAAAGGCCTTTGGTTTGTTTTAATTCTTTCACTTTAGAATTTTACATCTATAGCAAGCCCATTTTCTAATTTCATGCTTTTCATTCCTGATTAAATACATTTTGACTTCCATAATTTGTGTCTTTCATCTAAGGAACTAGCAGTGTTTCACATACATTACTTGTGTAGTTATATGTTGGTATAAAGCTGGGTGCATAATTCGCATAATCACAGGACCAAATATGGCTTAAGTACTCACCAAGAGAAACTTCTGTTTGAACTGGGTGCTCTCAGTTTGAACTGAGCCGAACTCTCAGCTCATACAAAGAATTCTCAGCAGTTCATAGAACTAGACGTTGGGTCTGAGGCCTAGCACCTGTCTCACCCACCAATTTATTCACGTTCATTGAAAAATATATTTATTAATTACCTACTATATTCCGGGCATTATTCTAAGCAATAAGGATACAAGAACCAGGCTCATTTCAGAAAGGGATTTGACATTCCAGTGGGGAGTGCTCTGTGTGAGTGGGACAAAAAACAAGCATGAAAGCAATGGTAGCAAAAACTACCATGTTTATCTATGAGTGGAGAAATACTGGAAAAAAATGTCAGGTAATGGAGACAGAGAAAGAGGGGGAGACATTGTTTTAGATTGTGTGGTTAAGAAATCCTTTACAAAGGTGAGAACATCTGAACTATGATCCAAATGACAGAAAGAAGCCAGCTATGTAAAGAGTCTTTCAGATGACATGAACAGCAGACTCACTATCCCCAAACTGGAATATCTTGGGACATTTGAAGAACAGAAAGAAAATCAGTGGGACTGATAGAATGAAAGTGTGATGGTAGATGATCCCAGAGAGGTAAGCAGGTATCACTTTTAGAATTTACAAGCTATTTATATTTGATTCTAAATGAGAAGCCATTGGATAATAGTGAACCAGGGAGTTGCATGTTCTGATTGAGCTTTAACAATATTATTGGCTGTTGTTTGGCCAATGAATTGCAGGGAAGCAAGAGAGAAAGAAAGCAGAACATATAAGAAGCTCTTACTAGAGTCTAGGCAAGAGGTACACATGTCTTGAACTGAAGTGGGAGTAATGAAGATAGAATAAAGTTATTAGAGTTGGGCTTTTCACTGGATGCAAACTTTCCTTGAGGTGATGTTCTGGTAAACTGGCTCTCTAAGCAAGCAAACCAACCCTAACCCAACTTTCAGATATTTCTCCAACAAAGATGGATTTATTCGGGATCAGCAGAGAATTGCAGTTCAGGGTCTTCAACCATGGCAAGCCCCATGCAAGTCCCGCAACGGCAAAGAAAGAGAACACTTTTATAGGGATGAAAAGGAACATGGGAGGGCTATAGTAAAGAGTCCACAGCTATTCATTGGCTGAGTTGTTGTCAGGAAAGAAGAGTCTTTTTTCTTCCTATTGTACTCTGCTAATGTTGCAGTGCATGAGAGCTCCCCCTACTGGTCTCCCAATTCTATTTAATTAAGGTTTCTGTATATTAATTTTTTACAAACGCTATACTCTTCCATGTGTAGTGCAGGTAATTTATAACAGAGTAGTCCCAATTTTTCCCTCCTGTCCTTTATGACGTTTCTGTCATTCATTTCTCTTACCATTACTTTAACTAAATAGTAAACTTTTGGATCAATTAATAAGAAAATAAAGATTTTATTTTGCCATTATTTATTTATACTCCAACACTCTTCTTTCTTTATGTAGATCTCAGTTTCTAACATATGTAATTCCTTTATCCCAGAATATGCTCTATTAAACATTTTTGTAGTGCAAATCAGCTGGCTATGAATTCCCATGTATTTTTAAATTTTGTTTTATTTTTTAGACAGAGGTTCTTATTAGTTATCTATTTTGTAGCTATTAGTATATACATGTCAGTCTCAATCTCCCAATTAATACCGCCACCACCATCCCCTCACCCACCCCCCCACTTTTCCCCCTTGGTGTCCATACGTTTGTTCTCTACATCTGTGTCTCTATTTCTGCCTTGCAAACCGGTTCATCTGTACCATTTTTCTATATTCCATATTTATGCATTAACATACAATACTTGTTTTTCTCTTTCTGACTTACTTCACTCTGTATGACAGTCTCTAGGTCCATTCACGTCTCTACAAAAGACCCAATTTCGTTCTTTTTATGGCTAATATTCCACTATATATATGTACCATATCTTCTTTATCCATTCGTCTGTCGATGGGCATTTAGGTTGATTCCGTGACCTGGCTATTGTAAATAGTGCTGTAATGAACAGTGAGGTGCATGTGTCTTTTTGAATTATGGTTTTCACTGTGTATATGCCCAGTAGTAGGATTGCTGGGTCATATGGTAATTCTATTTTTAGTTTTTTAAGGAACTAAAAAACTAAATTTTAAGTTTTTGCTGTTATCCATAGTGGCTCTATCAATTTACATTCCCACCAACAGTGCAAGAGGATTCCCTTTTCTCCACACCCTCTCCAGCATTTGTTGTTTGTAGATTTTCTGATGATGCCCATTCTAACTGGTGTGAGGTGATACCTCATTGTAGTACTGATTTACATTTCTCTAATAATTAGTGATGTTGAGCACCTTTTCTTGTGCCTCTTGGCCATCTGTATGTCTTCTTTGGAGAAATGTCTATTTAGGTCTTCTGCTCACTTTTTGATTGGGTTGTTTGTTTTTTTAATATTGAGCTGCATGAGCTGTTTATATATTTTGGAGAATAATCCTTTGTCTGTTGATTCACTTGCAAATATTTTCTCCCATTTTTAGGGTTGCTTTTCGTCTTGTTTATAGTTTCCTTTGCTGTGCAAAAGCTTTTAAGTTTCATTAGGTCCTGCTTTTTGTTTTTGTTTTTATTTCCATTACTCTAGAAGGTGGGTCAAAAAAAGATCTTGCTGTGATTTATGTCGAAAGGTGTTCTTCCTAGGTTTTCCTCTAAGACTTTTATAGTGTCCAGTCTTACATTTAGGTCTTTAATCCATTTGGAGTTTATTTTTATGTATGGTGTTAGGGAGTGTTCTAATTTCATTCTTTTACATGTGGCTGTCCAGTTTTCCCAGGACCATTTATTGAAGAGACTGTCTTTTCTCTATTGTATATCCTTGCCTCCTTTGTCATAGATTAGTTGACTATAGGTGCATGGCTTTATCTCTGGGCTTTCTATCCTGTTCCATTACTCTATATTTCTGTTTTTGTGCCCGTACCATATTGTCTTGATTATGGTAGCTTTGTAGTATTGTCTGAAGTCAGGCAGTCTGATTCCTCCATTCTGTTTTTTTCCCTCAAGATTGCTTTGGCTATTTGGGGTCTTTTGTGTCTCCATACTAATTTTAAGATTTTTGTGTTCTAGTTATGTAAAAGATGCCATTGGTAATTTGATAGGGATTGTTTTGGATAGTATAGTCATTTTCATAATATTGATTCTTCCAATCCAAGAACATGGTATATCTCTCCATCTGTTTCTATCATCTTTGATTTCTTTCATCAATGTCTTATAGTTTTCTGAGTACAAGTCTTTCACCTCCTTAGGTAGGTTTGTTCCTAGGTATTTTATTCTTTTTGTTGCAATGGTGAATGTGATTGTTTCCTTAATTTCCCTTTTTGATCTTTTGTTGTTACTGTATAGGAATGCAGGAGATTTCTGTGAATTAATTTTGTATCCTGCAGCTTTACCAAATTCATTGATTAGCTATAGAAGTTTTCTGGTGGCATCTTCAGGATTACCTATGTATAATATGTCATCTGCAAACAGTGACAGTTTTACTTCTTCTTTTCCAATTTGTATTCCTTTTTTATTTCTTTTTCTTCTCTGATTGCCATGGCTCGGACTTCCAAAACTATGTTGAATAATAGTGGTGAGAGCGGACATCCTTGTCTTGTTCCTGATCTTAGAGGAAATGCTTTCAGTTTTTCAACATTGAGAATGATGTTTGCTGTGGGTTTGCGGTATATGGCCTTTATGGTGTTGAGTTAGGTTCCCTCTATGCCCACTTTCTGGAGAATTTTTATCATAAATGGGTGTTGAATTTTGTCGAAAGCTTTTTCTGCATTTATTGAGATGACCGTATGGTTTTTATTCTTCAATTTGTTAATATGGTGTATCACATTTATTGATTTCCATATACTGAAGAATCCTTGCATCCCTGGGATAAAGCCCATTTGATCATGGTATATGATCCTTTTAATGTGTTGTTAGATTCTGTTTACTAGTATTTTGTTGAGGATTTTTGTATCTATATTCATCAGTGATATTGGTCTGTAATGTTCTTTTTTTGTACTATCTTTGTCTGGTTTGGTATCAGGGTGATGGTGGCCTCATAGAATGAGTTTGGGAGTGTTCCTTCCTCTGTAAATTTTTGGAAGAGTTTGAGAAGGATGGGTGTTAGCTCTTCTCTGAATGTTTGATAGAATTCACTTGTGATGCCATCTGGTCCTGGACTTTTGTTTGTTGGAAGATTTTTAATCACAGTTTCAATTTCATTACTTGTGATTGGTCTGTTCATGTTTTCTATTTCTTCCTGGTTCAGTCTTGGAAGGTAATACCTTTCTAAGAACTTGTCCATTTCTTCCAGGTTGTCCATTTTACTGGCATAGAGTTACTTGTAGTAGTCTCTTATGACACTTTGTATTTCTGCAGTGTCTGGTGTAACTTCGCCTTTTTCATTTCTAATTTTATTGATTTGAGTCCTCTCCCTCTTTTTCTTGATGAGTCTGGCTAAAGGTTTATCAATTTTGTTTATCTTCTCAAAGAACCAGCTTTTAGTTTTATTGATCTTTGTTATTGTTTTCTTTGTTTCTATTTCATTTATTTCTGCTCTGATCTTTATGATTTCTTTCCTTCTGCTAACTTTGGGTTTTGTTTGTTCTTCTTTCTCCAGTTCCTTTAGGTGTAAGGTTAGATTGTTTATTTGAGATTTTTCTTGTTTCTTGAGATAGGATTGTATTGCTATAAACTTACTTCTTAGAACTGCTTTTCCTGCATCCCATAGGTTTTGGATCATTGTGTTTTCATTGTCATTTGTCTGTAGGTATTTTTTGATTTCCTCTTTGATTTCTTCAGTGATCTCTTGGTTATTTAGTAATGTATTGTTTAGACTCCATATGTTTGTGTTTTTACGGGGTTTTTTTTCCCTGTAATTGATTTCTAATCTCATAGCGTCGTGGTTGGAAAAGATGCTTGACATGATTTTAACTTTCCTAAATTTTCTGAGGCTCGATTTTTGACCCAAGATGTGATCTATCCTGGAGAATGTTCCATGTGCACTTGAGAAGAAAGTGTAATCTGCTGTTTTCGGATAGAATGTCCTATAAATATCACTTAAATCTATCTGGTCTATTATTTCATTTAAAGCTTGTATTTCCTTAGTAATTTTCTGCCTGGATGATCTGTCCATTGGTGTAAGTGAGGTGCTAAAGTCCCCCACTACTATTGTGTTACCATCGATTTCCTCTTTTATAGCTGTTAGCATTTGCCTTATGTATTGAGGTGCTCTTATGTTGGGTGCATATATATTTATAATTGCTATATCTTCATCTTGGATTAATCCTTTGATCATTATGTTGTGTCCTTCCTTGACTCTCTTAGCATTCTTTATTTTAAAGTCTATTTGATTCTGATATGAGGATTGCTATTCCAGCTTTCTTTTGATTTCCATTTGCATGGAATATCTTTTTCCATCCCCTCACTTTCAGTCTGTATGTGTCCCTAGGTCTGAAGTGGGTCTCTTGTAGACAGCACATGTATGGGTCTTGTTTTTGTATCCATTCAGCAAGGCTGTGTCTTTTGGTTGGAGCATTTAATCCATTCACATTTAAGGTAATTATCAATATGTATGTTCTTATTCCCATTTTCTTAATTGTTTTGGGTTTGTTTTTGTAGGTTCTTTTCCTCTCTGCATTTCTCACTTAGAGAAGTTCCTTTAGCATTTGTTTTAGAGCTGGTTTGGTGGTGCTGAATTCTCTTAGCTTTTGCTTGTCTGTAAAGCTTTTGATTTCTCTGTCGAATCTGAATGAGATGCTTACCAGGTAGAGTAATCTTGGTTGTAGGTTTTTCCCTTTCATCACTTTAAATATATCGTGCTACTCCCTTCTGGCTTGTAGAGTTTCTGCTGAGAAATCAGCTGTTAACCTTATGGGGGTTCCCTTGTATGTTATTTGTCGTTTTTCCCTTGTTGCTTTTAATAATTTTTCTTTGTCTTTAATTTTTGTCAATTTGATTACTATGTGTCTCGGTGTGTTTCTTCTTGGGTTTACCTTGCCTGGGACTCTCTGCACTTCCTGGACTTGGACGGCTATTTCCTTTCCCATGTTAGGGAGGTTTTTGAGTATAATCTCTTCAAATATTTTCTTGGGTCCTTTCTCTCTCTCTTCTCCTTCTGGGACCCTTATAATGCGAATGTTGTTGTGTTTAATGGTGTCCCAGAGGTCTCTTAGGCTGTCTTCATTTCTTTTCATTCTTTTTTCTTTATTCTGTTCTGTGGCAGTGAATTACACCATTCGGTCTTCCAGGTCACTTATCCATTCTTCTGCCTCAGTTATTCTGCTATTGATTCCTTCTAGTGTAGTTTTCTTTTCAGTTATTGATTGTTCATCTTTGTTAGTTTGTTCTTTCATTCTTTTAGGTCTTTGCTAAACATTTCTTGCATCTTCTCGATCTTTGCCTCCATTCGTTTTCCAAGGTCCTGGATCTTATTCACTATCATTATTCTGAATTCTTTTTCTGGAAGGTTGTCTATCTCCACTTCATTTTGATTGTTTTTTCTGGGGCTTTATCGTTTTCCTTCACTTAGTACATAGCCCTCTGCCTTTTCATTTTCTCTATCTTTCTGTGAACGTGGTTTTTTTTCCACAGGTTGCAGGAATGTAGCTCTTCTTGCTTCTGCTGTCTGCCCTCTGGTGGATGAGACTCTCTCTCCCATTTGTTTTTAATTGAGAAATTCTTTATTTGTCTTTCACTTTTGAAGTGTAATTTCATTTGTTATAGTATTCTACGTTGTTGAGTTTTTTCTTTTGATAATTTAAATATTTCACTGTACTTTTTTATTGCTTAAATAGTTTCTGACAAGAAGTCAACTTCAATTCCTAACATTGTTCCTCTATAGGTAAGATGTGCTGTTTTCTTTATGAATTCTTTCAAGGCTTTGTTTTTCTGTAGTTTGAGTATGATTTGCCTAGGTGTAGTTTTTTGGTATATATCCTGCTGCATGTTCCCTGAGCTTCCTCAATCTGTGGTTATGTTAATTTGACTGGGAGTTGGGCTGTCTTTCATATTTGCAGTAGCTGTAGGTGCTAGCGTTTTCGAAGTTCTCTAGTGTTTCTGTTTTCTCAAGGTGTCTCTAAGTACCTTTCCTCAAAATTGTAGGTATTTCATCTGCAATCCACTGTTATTATATTAGACCCCTTTAGGTGTGGTGGTAAGGCACAGAGGAGTGAAAACATTTTACTTTTATAATGAAGTCCCAGTAATATAATTAGTAGGCCTGTGTTTCTGGGCTGCAGCCTTCACAAGTGTTTCTTAGGTTCCCCCATACCCTTCTTTTGTGAAACAGGATGGGTAGAGCATCTTTACTGGGTGAGTTAACATATGGAGAGAAAAAGGTATCTTCAAAAGATAGATAACAGAGGTAAGCAAAACAAAAAAGTCCTTGACCTCAAAGATCTTCCATAAAGGATTAATACGTTTACATATATTTAGTATATTTTGTTCACACTGGACTGATTCACTGTTTGATGGTGAGAAACAGTCATCAAGTAGATGACTTTAATGACATTTGTTTTAAGAGTAAACAAGGTATAATCTTTTTGACTGATTACATAGCAGTTATTCCTTCTCTACACTCTTTCCTCAAGTCTAAGTCTCCAAAACTTTAGTATAAGTCAGAGCCATATCATAGAAAGAAGTTGGGTCCTCGATTGTTATGTGGACGGTACACTCACCAATGAGAATCATCCTATGAGACTGTTACGTGAGGAACAATTACACTTAAGACATTGAAACTTGTGGATATATTTGTTTCAGCAGCTAATGTCACCTTAAAAAATACAACATGTTATAGGAAACTGCAATGATTAGCTTTATATTACTTTTTACATGGGTACCTTTTTCCAAATTTCCAAGTTATCTATGAAAATATCTAGTGCTATGATAGTCACTTTTCAAGACCTGCATAATAACATTCAATATTATAATGGAGTATCCTTCAGTGTAAATTTTCCTCTGGCTATCTTTCTTTGAGACAACCTTTCCCAACCTCCCACTAAGTACCATGAGGACACAAAAAAGGACAAATTAAAGAAATATCATAAACTAGAACTATCAGTCAACTTATTATTAGAATCTGGAAAGAATTTCCATAAGCTACAAAGTTATAAACTAGACTTGAAAAATATCAAAGGACAAGTAACGATGACCGTGTTGAAAAGTTTATTCTGTGTCGGTGGGAGGAAAGTTTACCCACCTGAACAGGTAATGAAAAAGCGTGTTTTTCCTCCTCCATTCATCATCTGCCTCATCAACTCATGCAAAACTCTTTATTAAGTACCAGCAAGATTCTCAGATCTGCAATATGAAATTTCAAAATTTATATTTACCAGAATACTGAATAACCTTTCCTCTAATAAGCAAGTGCTGAATTTTGAAACCTCACTAGCATCATTACTTACCCTCCATAAATACTTATCTTGATCTGTGCAATCAGAGGCTGAATTTTCAATAAAATAAATAGACCGAATTACAGTAGGCTGATAAAAATTGTTGTCTGTTTATTATAATTATGGATGATGTTAGTTGTTTTATCAGTAAAAAAGTAATACATACCCTTTGCATAGATTTGGAAGATATAAATATGTAATCAGAAAGATATCTCCTTATAAAATTTAGCTTAGTTCAATGTAAAAATATTCACCAAAAGATTGGGGAAATGTGAGTTAGATTTATAGATTCTTGTTGCTATATCATAACTGCCAATGAAATTTTTAATCTGGTTACTAGGAAGAAGCCTAATGAGATTATCTGATACATTTATCATCTTGCCCTGAATCCTGGGCTCAGAATACTGTGCTACCAGGGATGGTGATGATATAGCTTGGCAAAATGAGGGCCCCTGATCCTGGGAATGGGAGGCCTTATATATGGCTGGTCTGTGATGTTTCCTGTCTGCATTCTCCTTTGCCAAAGAACCCAGTTGTTTAATATTGAGAAGAAAATTGTCCTTACCACAGTGTGCTACCTAAAATCATTTCCAATATTCCCCAGGACCCACGGTATAAAAGTTTCTTTCTCTCATAAACTCTTCAGATTGTAGGTTCAAGTTTTGTGGAGAAATATCATAAATTCAATTTTATGCACATTGATTTCTAGGTACCTTTGAGACACTGACGTAGAACTGCCTAGTAGTCCTTTGTATATAATATGTCTGAAGTCCAGAGGAGGGATTTGAACTGGAGATAAAGTTTTGTTAGTCTTCTGAGTATAGAAAATTTGTGTAGGGAGAATACAGAGTGAAAGGAGAAGAGGTCTGGAGATTGTTCCTGAATGAATTTCAATATTTAAAACTATGGTAGAGGAGATGGAACCCACAAAGAACACTGAGAAAGGGATGCAGGAGGGTGAAGATGAACATCTGGAAGGAGAGTGTGATGTCCTGGTAATGAAAGGAAGAGAAAGTTTCAAAAAGGCAGGAGTGATTGAACAGGTATAGTTGCTGAGAGCTCCAGTAAAATAAATGCTAGAAAAATGTACTTCATTTGGAAATATGGCGATATCTCAATAAGCAAACCCTCATTATTCATGGATCCCCTACTTGTGAATTTACCTGTTCACTAAAATTTATTTGTAACCCTCCAAATCAATATTCACGCTGTTTTCTCAGTCTTTTGTGGATGTGAAGAGAGTGGCAAAACATTTGATTATCCTGCCATGCGTGTTCCCATCTGAGTTTGTTTCAGTTCTCACATCATAAGTGTGTCCGTTTCACAGTCTATTTAGTGTCACATTTTTCTCATTTTTGTGTTTTTTCAGAGGTGACTTCATTGTTTAAAATATCCTCCAAGAACAGTGCTGCAGTGTTGTTGGGTGTTACTTATCACCCTTGAGAAGGCTGTGATGTGCCTTATGAAGAAAATACATGTGTTAGATATATTTCATTCAAGAATGACTTATAGTGCTGTTGGCTGTGAGTTCAATGCTAAAGAATCAACAGTGATACTAAATAAAGCATCTTTAAACAGAAACATGCTTTAAAACAGGGTATATATTGATCCACTGAGGAAAATATTGTGACCAGAGGCTCACAGGAACCTAATCTGGGATTTCTCCTAGGAGCTTGTGGTTCAGTTTTACTAGCTCAGGTTTCACAGTGACATGATTGAACATAACTATCAAGAATAATGAGAATCACCTGTATATATTAAATGTATGAATAAAATATTTATCAGACATTTGCACTCTAGTGACAAAGAACTCACTGTTGTCATAAGCAACCTAGTTTAACTTTGGATTTATATTAAAAACTTTTTTCTCATTGAATTATAGTTGATTTACAACATCATATTAGTTTCAGGTGTACAACACAGTGACTCAATATTTTTATAAGTTATACTCCATTTAAGATCACAATGGCTATATTTCTCTGTGCTATACAATACATCTCTGTAGTTTGTCCATTTTATACATAGTAGTTTGTCCCTCTCAGTCCCACACCCCCATTTTTCCTCTCCTCCCTCCCTCTACCTACTGGTACCTACAAATCTGTTCTCTTTACCAGTGAGTCTGTTTCTGTTTTGCTATACTCTTTCATTTGTCTTTCTCTGTCTGACTTATTTCACTAAGCATAATACTCTCTAGTTCCATCCATGTTGTTGCAAATGGCAGAATTTCATTCCTTTTGTGGCTGAGTAGCATTCCATTCCATTGTTGATGGACACTTAGGTTGCTTCCATATCTTAGCTATTGTAAATGCTGCTATGAACATTGGGGTGCATGTATATTTTCAAATTAGTGTTTTCCTTTTCTTCAGATACCCAGGAATGGAATTGCTGGGTCATATGGTAGTTCTATTTTTAGTTTTTTGAGAATCCTTCATATCGTTTTCCATAGCAGTTGCACCAATTTACATTCCCACCAATGGTGTACTAGGGTTTCCTTTTCTCCACATCCTTGCCAATTTGTCTTTTGTTCACTTTTTAATAACACCTATTCTGTCAAGTGTGAGATGATTAAAATGTTCTTATTATGTACTGAAATGTCCCCCACTATTTCTTCTATTACCTATGAGTGTCATTTACTTCCTATATTTTAGTAGAACTTCATTCATTTCCTTCATTTTAGTACAATCATTTTTATAGCAGTTTTACTTTCAGTGGAGATTTGGAAAGCATTCTCTTTCAGTATTTTGTCTTTATTTGGACTGGCAAAGAATACCAGGCCACTGTAATGTCTGGTATTTTCTGTATTCTGTTATATAGCTTTTTACTCCAAATAAAATAATTTGAACATCAACATTGTAAAATTTCTGAAAAAAGGGCCAAATTTACCATTCATTATTTATTTTTACCTCCTTGTCCTTGGGTAGCTCTCTTAATAATATACCAAAAAAATGTGCTGTTTAATCTTTAAAACTCTTTTTAGCTGAATTATTCAACAAAATCTAGTTGGAGGTGTGTTTGAGGAACCTATAGCTTAGTTTTTTAATCTTTCATTAGTAAATCTTTCTTGCACTTTACCTTGTCAAATTTAGATTTCATGCTTAAAAAACTATGACACTAATCTGTTGTAAGTAAAGGTAGATTGCTAAGGTTTTGTTTTCAAATCTCCTTTCCAAATAAAAGCCCGAAAACCCAACAAGTAAAATAGATCCAAATGGAGTTGCTTGGGTTGCATAGTGATTAGGGTCCTTGGGGCACATCCCAGTGGGACCACCTATCCAGTAATGGCAACTGAGGTTTTAGTTCAATCTACTTTAGATTCCACAGGCCATAGTCTGAAATACATGTGGACACTATACTGAAAAGCACCCTGGAGTCAAGAGATATGGTTTCTAGTTTAGGTTCTACTACTTACCCTTTGTGTGACACAGATGAGTCATTTTTGTTACTGGATTCAGTATTATTAATTACAAAATAGAAGTTCCAATATCCTAAAATATGATATCTGTGAAAGAAATTTTAGGTACTATAGAAATAGGAAATACTCTTGAGTTATTTCTAGGTGTATGAGTACAGGCATAATCTAGAATTCTTTGTTTTCCAAATCATCAGTCTAATAAAGATATAACTACATATTTCAGAGATGTTAATAAAAAGAAAAACATAGAATCTTAACTGAGTTTTGTTTTGTTTCCAATTTTGGGGCTCTGCCTGCCTGCCTAAATATTTAGTCATTCTGACAGCCAATTCATTCAAGGAATATTTGGATTTAATTTATTATGTAATAGTTAATCAGATTTGAAGGTAGAGCTCTTTGGAAGAAATTTTGAGTAGTAAAAGCAATAAAACTCTGATAAAAAGCCAAGACTATTTTCTAGGGAATACATATTTAGCAATGATCACTTATTAGAATCTCGGCTGCAAATATTGTAAATAATCACATGAGTGCCTGTAGCCAAGCTAGATGCTAAGGGAATGGGACCAAGGAAGAGTTTGTTCTATAGTCCATGGCTAAAAGATCAAAGTATCAGGCCACCAATACTTATGGATTTTATACCTCTTTACTTACTATGTTTTCTAATCCAAATATAGTAAAAGGAAACATTTTGTATATTTCCATTTCTTTTAAAATTCAATTGAAAAGTTGTTTGTGCCATTATACCATTCTGCTCTGTGAATCTTCTTTTTCATTTGGTCATCTTCTCTAATCACTATTACATCTCCATACAACATATAAAACCACTATTTATCTTTGGAAGTAGAAGTATTGGTAGTATTTCTGAGTTTGCCATCACTGTATTATTCTTCGCTTCCTACCCTTTCATTACACACTTAAATTCATAGGATTTGTTTTGATTTTTCAAAAGCACTCACAACAACCAGGTGAAAAAATAGGGAATGCATTCTTAATTTTATTTCATAGATGAAGCTTAATCTGATATATTATGATATATCTGTTGTTTATCATTAGGGCAGACTTCCAACTTATTTACTACAAGGAAAAAAGCAAGTAAGTGTTAAATGTATATTTAAAAAATTTTTCAAATGGCAAAGAGTAATCTTTCCCCTTTTAAATCATTGTTTTTGTATCCATTTCCTGCAAGCATGAGCTCAGGAAGTGATAAAGTTGACACAGTTGCTGATGGATTTTTCAACAGTTCATGCCAAGTTGTTTCCTGGTGCCAAACACAATGGATCAAGAAATATGGCACATGACCAGAAAAATCTTATTATTTTAAATAAGTTTTCCCTCTCACTATGGCTCTAAGCAGAAATTTCCCAGAATATTTAAATCTTTCTTCACTATGATGGATGAGCCTGCAAATGTTCAGATATTTGTCTCATGAATAGTTTTCTTATTAACACTGAGAAGCCCCAAATTATGAAATAGCCCAAGAAATTCATGATAACTTTTTTCAGAAGAGATTAAATAAGACATATTTTTGGAAGAAAGGATTTGATCAAATAGGAAAGCAAAAGTGCCTCAGTATGGCTCTCATGAATTTGATTTCATTTAAAAGTAATATTCAATTCACTTATTAATATTGTATTACAATTAATATTATATACAATGTTACATACAAGAATTAATGTTGTATAATGTGATAAATCACAAATTTTCACTGTAAAGACATAGATCTAATGGATCTTCTGGGTTTTGCTTCTGAGAAATACTTTGCAGAATGCTAAACTATCTGTCATTTTATAGGGAAAATTGGTGCCAAACTTCAAATTTTCATCCCATCTTTATCGCCAAATGTTTACTAATTTATAAAAGTGTTTTCTTCCTTTCCAAAACTCCCAAACTTCTATGACTTTTTGGCTGTCCTCTTGTAGTTAGCGTCAATTTACCTTGGACATTCATTCATATTTTTTTCTCAAAGATTGGAATGAAGATCTTTATGGGCACTGTAATCAGCTAAGTCAGCAGCCAATGTTAGACTTCAAAAATATGCTTCAAGTTCCAGAAGGGTCTTTTCAAGTGCAAAGACTACATCAACATTTAATGTGTGAGCTGTTTAAAAGAACATTCTAAAAATCAAGCCTGTTGAGTTAAATTATTCTACTCTATTCTCAACTGTCAGAACATAAATTGATCATCAGCTAGAGTTAGGAAGGCTTTGGCCTCTCCTAGAAGAAACATACTACATGGATTATCCTCTTTAAGCAAGCATGTTTACTGGACAACCATCTGATAAATGTTTAGGTCTATTAACTGCTCAAATCCTGGGTACAGGCAGTAAACAATACAAAACAAACAAACTGACAAACAAAAAACCAAGCATGTTAATAAGTTGGCCGTAGTTCTGCTGGTAAAGCTAAACTGTGGTTCAGATTCACAAAGTTCAATAATATCTTAATATTGCTATTTTTTTAAGTAATGGATTGAAAACAAATAAGTAAACAAGGAAACAAAATTAAAACATTCTTTTAAAATGAGAATTCGTTTGGGGAAAAGATGATATAGTATAACAGTGAATACATTGCATAATAGAGTTGACTTACCAGAAAGCTTTAACTTTCTGTTCATCTACTTTCAACTCTAAATTTACTATAAAATGGGTTTCATAGCAAAACTACTGAAGTCCAAAAGAAAGAAACAGAAGAAGAGGATGATGGACCAACAAAGAGAATAAAAGAAGGAAGATCAGAAAAACAGACACACACAGACACACAAACACACAGGAGAGAGAGAGAGAAACATTTATATCCACTCTTTTGTTTTCCTCACATGATTTCCGTTAGGCAGATAAAGTCTTCTTGGCTGATCTGTAGCTGATCACAATGCTCCAGAAATAACTGAACTCCTAGGTAGATACAAATTATTGCCCAAAGAATTATGGAATGAGAATCTAAGCAGGCACACATCAAAAAATAAAGTTAAGTAAATAAATAAATGAAAGAATAAACAGACACACATCTTTTATTTATTGTTACCAAACACACTCCCAATTTTAAACTTCAACAAGTAAAAGGAAAACCAGGACATTTGAAAAGAAAAACAAACAAGGATTAAAAAAGCAACAAAACTATTTAAGTTGGTATTGCTGAGGAGGCAAGAGATTGTGCTGATAAGGGCAAGAAAGAACCAAAAGAGTGTAATTATTCTGGAACCACCAACCCTCCCCGCAAATGGATACAAAATCGTATTGTTTTCTCATTTTAATCCAGAAATTCACCTGAAAACTTGTCATAGGGCACAATCTTTTCCAATGCAATAGACCTGAGAATCTGTTGCCTTAATTTGGTGCTTGCAGTTGTTTTATTTCAAGAATTCCATTGGCCCCAATACTTGAAAAATTTGGGGAGGATTCTCCATTACTTATACCTGGAGGGGTGGGGGGGTGGGGGTGGGGGGGTGCCTAGTCACAGTGTTTAATGCCAAGTTAGATTTACAAAGAGAAGAAATAAGATCTTCTCATGAATCTTAAAAATATTTTTACTGTCTTACATCCCCCAATTATCAATTTTTAATAACTCAAAATTGGTTTAAAATAATCTAAATCCTAAGGCATCTAAATAGTAGTCTTTTATCAAAATGTTTTCTGGTTTTCTACAACATGGACATTTTTATATATTACTTAGGAGTTCTTCATTTTCTCAATATTTATGATTCTTCACATTTTAATGTTTTGTAAGTCGAGAAAAATTCTCACATTGACTTGTACATTGAATGTAATCTTTAAGGGAAAGGAGGTTACCTTTTTCTCCCCAAGACTGTTGCTTTGTCTGTGTGTTCTTAGAATCAGGACAATATTAATCTATAGATAAAATAGTAAATTGTAAAATAAAATACATGTAAGAAATAAGTGTATTATATTTATTATTAATATCAACTTCACTTCTATTACCTATCAACTTCAGTTCTATTACCTCGTATTTAGTAATCACATTAGAGTTATTTTTACTATAAACATAAAAATATAGGAAACTTGTAGCATTTATCTGGATAATTCCAGAAGATTTTGCAACATTTTTTATTTAAGCAAAGGAATTCTTTATCTCATAGTGGAGGTCTGGGGGCTTTTTCTCTGCCTTAATCAAAACTTTGAATTGTTGAACACCACTGAACTACTTATTATCCAGATATAAAACCATGGCAGTAATTTTAGAGGCAGAGGTAGATGTAAAAGTCCAGAGATGTCAAGCAGTGTTTACCTTGAGGGGAATTTCTGACAGTAGTGAGCACAGCAAATATGAGAGAACACCTAGGGCAGCTTAGTTCTTACTAAGGAGAAAGTTGCCATCGACGTAAACAAAGCAGAAATATCGCCCATTACGGTAGAATGACCCACTGACAAAGGGATCAGACTGTGGAGGTTGCATCTGTTTGCCCCATATTTTAAGTTTATTTTGGTGTGCTGACATTTGGAGTGGCTCTGATTGGTCTGGAATTAGCCTTCTTATCTTGTGAAACATCTGTACTGTATTGTTCCAAAGGATTAGCTGCCCACTGGGGATTCTGTGAAGTCAGGACAATGGAGGTCATTAAAGGTGCAAACATTTATTTTCCGGTCTCTAGCTCAGCAGGGGAAAGCCATGCAGCTGACGGATTTTTCTTTTTTCTTTTTTAATCCAAAGCTCAGCATTCTTGCAAATATAACTAAACAACAGTGATCTGTGAAAGAGTTGCTACACTGGAATGGATGACTGAAAGAATTCAGCACTATTTAATGGCCAAAGAAGGGGAGACAGAAAAACAGGAGATTCTGTGTCAAAGTTAGGAATTGAAAGCATAATAAAGCATGCCTTTCAAGAGTGGTTCTTGAAATGATTCTGAGTGGAATAGCCCGGCCCAGTTTCAGGTGGTCTCACAAATTAAAATACATTTTCTTTTGCAGTTTCTTGACTTATGACCAATATGATTTTTTCCTTTTCCTAATTCCTCCAACTGCCTTCTCTCCAAATCTCCTGACACTACAGTTATAATTTATAACACTGTGATATTTGAGAAGTAAAATCTGAGATAAAACAGAGTGTGGAGAAATGTTTCCCAGTGTTATGGGTTGAATTGTATCCCTCCAAAAAATAGAGGTTGAAGTCCTAATCCCAGTATCTCAGAATGTGACCTGACTTCACAATAGTCTTGACAGATGTCGTTAATTAAGACGAGTCATACTGGAGGAAGATGGGTTGCTAATCCAATACAACTGGTGTCCTTAGAAGATGACAACCATGTGAAGATAAAGGCACTCAGGAAGAATACCATGTGACAACAAAGGCAGAGATTGAAACTATGCAGCTGCAAGCCAGGGAATGACAAAGATTGCCAGCAAACCACTAGAAGCTAAGAGGAGACATGGAATGATTTCCCTACAGACTTCAGAAGGAGCATGTCCCTGCTGACACCCTGATTTTGGACTTCTAATCTCCAGAACTATAAACAACACATTTCTGTTGTTTTAAGCCCCCCTAGTGTAAAGCACTTTTTTATGGCAGCCTTAGGAAACTAATATACCTTGTATCATACATTTAATAAATGGGGCTTTGATTTAAATTTAGTTTTCGCTGACTGTGAAAATGATCTATCAATATGCCCTTTTTACCTTCTAAGTTGTATTAGGGACACTGTATAGGTAAGGTAGGGCTGGTAAATGATAGTGGTGTTGACACCTAGAATTAGTCAAGGAAGCGTGCTATCACCCAGTTCTCCCTGCGTATTAAAGGGCACGCTCCAATGACCTACCCACTAGTTTCCTCTGAACAGCTCTCTAAATAGTACTTAGCATACCACCTCTGCAAAGGTGACCTAAGTGTAGGATTTAAATGCCAATCACATATTGGCAATATTTTTCAAATTGTGGGTTGTCACCCATTAGTGGGTGATAAAATCAATTTAATGGGTAACCACTCCACCCAAAAGAATGAAACCTAATACAATGACAATGGAATAGCCATTATAGCATTATGAAGTGCACTTGTACATTGTCCAAGAAATGTTGGGGGAATATTTACATGTCTAAGACTGTGTGGGAAGGAGATGTGTGTGTGTGTGTGTGTGTACATTCTAAGTTGTGATATAAAATAAATTCCTTATTATGTGTTGTGGAGAAAAATATTTGAAAGCTTCAGTATTTTAGGCTGTATCCCATAAAGGACTGCTACCTTATTACATGAGAATCTAGAATAAATGGAGTTCTATAAATTTAATATGTTTTATTTTATAGAAAGCATTGGTAATGGTTCCACAATTCCTAAGATATTTATTATTTTTACAAATGATGAAACTTGTGAAATTCGTGGTGAGAAAAAAAGGTTCTATGACTGCCAAATTGCTTTTTTCCCAATCACAGACTTGCCAAAAAAGGTTAAAATATCATGAAATTATATTTGATCTTTAAATGAGTTTTCCTAGTTATCCAAGCCGCCTGCCCTAGGAACAATAGGGCAAGGAAACATATCATAATAAATATTTTCAAAGCTTGATTATACACTACCAACAAAAAGAACAAAAATAAAACATCTGTGAAAAATAACTCACGTAAAAAATATAAGAACTTCCAAAATAAAACATCCAGGAGCGAGTAACTAAATCTGTTATTGTTCAGCTGGACATTCTTCTGTTCATAATGTAAAAGCATCACTTTATTGTTGGTTCCTTAAAGGTTATCTAGCCTCTTCCTTCTAAGGCAAAATTAGAGGTTTAGCTGCCCAGAGATATGAAATGTTTTACAAACAATATCAGAGGAAAAGTTAGACCTGACCCTTGTGTCCTAATTCCCAGACTTGTTTTGAAATCATATTTCTTTCTCATACAATACAGTCAAATCAATGACTTTTTGAAAGATACAAATTACCAAAACTGACAAGAGAAGAAATAGAAAAATCTGAGTAGAGTTATAATAAGTGATACAATTGAATTAGTAATTAAGATTCTTCTCACAAAGGCTAATTTGAGATGACTTAACTGGATATTCCTATGAAATGTTAAAAGAAGAAATAATGTCTGTTCTAAAAGCTTTCAGAAAATAGAAATAGAGCAAATATTTCACAACTCATTCTATGAGACCAATGATGATACCAAAGCTAGACCAAGACATCACAAGAAAATTAAACTACAGACCAATAACCCTCAGGAACATAGAGGCAAAATTCCTTAATGTTAGCAGACAGAATTTTACAACATATAAAAAGTACTATACACCATGACCAAATGGAATTTATATCAGAAATTCAATATTGGTTTAAAATTGAAAAATCACTTAATGTAATATACCATATTAGCAAAATAAGGGGAAAAAATGACAATCTTTTCAACAAACATGTAAGAATCATTTGAAAAATCCAACACCTATTCCTGATTTAAAAAAAAACAAAACTTTCAATTAGCTGGGAACTGAAGAAAACTTTCTCAGATTGATAGCAGCACTTGGAAAACTTACAGTAAACATCAGACTTCATGGTGAAAGACTAAATGTTTCTTCTCTAAGATCAAGAACAAAACAAATGTGTCTGCTCCTGACACTTCTGTTCAAAACTGTACTGAAGGTTCTTGCTAGACAGTGAAATCTGGCAAGAAAAAGAAATAAAATACATACCATTTGGAAAGAAGGAACTAAAACTTTATTCCTAGATGATATGATCCTGAATGTGAAAAATTCTAAAGTATCACAAAACTCCTGCTAGAACTAATTGATGAGTTCAGCAATGTCTCAATATATAAGATCAATACATTAAAAAATCAATAGTATTCCATATAATACCAATAAACAATCTTTAAATAAATTTTTTAAATTCCATGCATAATAGCATCAAAAAGAATAAAATAAGAATAAAACTGACAAAAATGCAAGACCTATACACTAAACTTTATAAAACATTGCTGAGAGAAATTAAGCTCTAAATAGAGATATCTCATGTTTATGGATTGAAAGACTAGATTGTTTGACAACAGTTTTTTTCAGAATTTTGCTATAGATTGAATTGAATCCCTATTAAAACCCCAGTAAGTTTTTTTTTTAATAAGCTGATCCTAAAATTCACATGGAAATGAGAAGGATCCTGAATAAACATAGCAATTTTGAAAAGAAGAACAGAATGAAAAACTTAGACTGCTTGATCTCAAAACTTACTGTATAGGGACTGCAATCAAGACAGTGAGGTAACTGCTATAGAGATTGGCATACAGATCAATGGAACAGAATTAACATCCAGAAACAAAGTCTTACATTTATGGCTAACTAATTTTCAACAAAGATGCCAAAGGAATTCCATGGGAGGATTTTCAATAAATGATGCTGGAACAATATGAATCTAATATAAAGGGATTAGTTTAGTCCCCAGCCTCATTCCATACATAAAAATTGACCATAGGACTAAATTTACAAGTTAAAACTATAATACTTATAGAAGAAAACATAGGAGAAAATCTTTATGACCTTGGATTATGCAAAGAGTTTTAAAATATGACACCAAAAGCAGGAGCCATAAAAGTAAAAACAATTGTTAAATTGGATCTCACCAAATAAAATATGTGTGCACTTCAAAAGACATTACGAAATGAAAAGATGGGGTGGGGAGAGGGATGAACAGACAGAGCACAGGAAATTTTTAAGGCAGTGAAAATACTCTATAATACTATCATGATGTTTACATGTTTTTATGCATTTGTCCCAACCCATAGCATGTACAACACCTAGAGTGGATCCAAATGTAAACTCTGAACTTTGGGTGATAATAATGTGTTAATGTAGGTTCATCAATTGTAATAAATGTACCACTCTGGTGGTGATGTTTATAATGGGAGAGGCTATGCATGTGTGAAGACAGAGGGTATATGGGAAATTTGTGTATATTCTCCTCAATTTTGCTTGTGAGACTAAAACTATTATGTAAAAATAAAGGAAAAAAAATAACAAGCCACAGACTAGAAGAAAATATTTACAAATTATATATTTGATATGCACTCATATCCAGACCATGTAAAGAACCTATACAATTCAGAATAAGAATATAAATAAGCCAATTAAAAATTGGCAAAAATGTTGTATCAGTGCCCTAGGGCTGCTGTAACAAAGTACCACAAATTAGGTGTCTTAAACAACAGAAACGTATTGTCTCACCATTCTAGAGGCTATAATCCCCAAATCAAGTAACACCATGCTCCCACTGAAACTGAATAGAATCCTCCTTTGCCTCCTCCTAGCTTCTGGTGTTTGCTGACACTCCTTGGTGTTCCTCCGTTTACAGCTGCATCACTTCAATCTCTGTCTCTGTCATCACGTAGTGTTCTTCTCTCCTGTGTGTTTCTCCTTTTCTTATGAAGGTACTGGTTGAGGTCCTATCCTCATCTACTATGAGTTCATTTTAACTTGATTGCATCAGCAAAAACCCTATTTCCCAGTAAGGTCACGTTCACAGGTACTAGGGGTTAGGACTTCAAAATGTCTTTAGGGGTAACACAAGCTCACAACAGATGTTAATGGACATTTCACCAAAAAGATATACACATTGTCTTCTTTATTGCTGAGTAGTGTTCCATTGTATATATATACCACAACTTCTTTATCCATTCATCTGTTAATGGACACTTAGGTTGCTTCCACATCTTGGCAATTGTAAACAATACTGCTATGAATGTAGGAGTACATGTATCTTTTCAAATTAGTGTTTTTGTTTCTGTTTTGTTTCAGCTATACACCGAGGAGTGGAATTGCTGGGTCATATGGTACTTCTACCTACCATAAGTGCATAGGTTTGTTTCTGGGCTTTCTAGCCTGTTCCAATGATCTATGTGTCTGTTTTTTTGCCAGTACCATATTATTTTGAGCACTGTAACTTTGTAGTAGTCTGAAGTCAGGGAGTGTGACTCCTCCAGCTCTGTTCTTCTTTTTTCAAGATTGTTTTGGTATTTGGGGGTCTTTTGTGGTTCCATAAAATTTTTAAAATTATTTGTTCTAATTCTGTGAAAAATGGCATTATGGTCAATTAATCTACCACAAAGGAGGCAAGAACACACAATGGAGAAAAGACAGTCTCCTCAATAAGTGGCGCTGGGAAAGCTGGACAGCTACATGTAAGAGAATGAAATTAGAACATTCTCTAACACCATATACAAAAATAAACTCAAAATGGATTAAATACCTAAATGTAAGACCAGATACTCTAAAACTCTTAGAGGAAAACATAGGCAGAACACTCTTTGACATAAATCACAGCAGTAATTTGTTTTGGACCCCTGTCCTAACTTAAAAGCTTTTGCACAGCAAAGTAAATAACTGACAAAACGAAAAGATGAGCTACTGGATGAGAGAAAATATTTGCAAATAATGTGACTGACAGGAGTTTAATATCCAACGTATATAAACAGTTCATAAAACTCAACAACAAAAAACCAAACAATACAATTAAAAATGGTGGGAAGCCTGAATAGACAGTTTTCCAAAGAGGAAATGCAGATGCCCAACAAGCACATGAAAAGATGCTCAACATTGCTAATCATCAGGAAAGTGAGATATCACCTCACACCTGTCAGAATGGCTGTCATCAAAAAGAACACAAATAACAAATGTTGGTGAGGATGTAGAGAAAAGGGAACCTTTGTACGCTGTTGGTGGGAGCATAAATTGGTGTAGCCACTGTATAAAACAATGTGAAGTTTTCTCAATAAACTAAAAATAGAACTACCATATGACTTAGAAATTCCACTCCTGGGTATAAATAAAAGAACCCCAAAACACTAATTCGAAAGGTACATGCACCCCAATCAATGTTCATAACAGCATTATTTACAATTGCCAAGATATGGAAGCAACCTAAGTATCCATTAACAGATGAATGGAATAAAGAAGGGGTGGTAGACATATATAATGGAATACTACTCAGCCATAAAAGGAATGAAATTTTGCCACTTGCAGAAACATGGATGCACTTCATACACAATTAATTGACTTAATAAAATTGATAGGCATTAACAAGTATTGGATAGAATGTGGAGAAACTAGAAACAAGATTCATTACCCCAGGGAATGTAAAATGGTGGGAATTTGGTACTTTAATAAAATATTAAACATAACTTTACTATATAATCCAGTAAGTACTCTCCTAGATATCAACAAGAGAAAAATCAAAACATATGTCTGCACAAAGGCTTATACATGAATATTTATAGCAGCATTACATGTGATAGCCGAGAACCTTAAACAATTTAAATATCTATCATTTGGTGAATGGATGAACAAAATGTGGTTTATACACATAACAAAATATTATTTAGCAATAAAATAGAACTTGCTACAACATAGATGCATCTTAATAACATTAAGCTAAGTGAAGGATGTTAGATACTTATGTTCAAAATACTACATATTGTATGAGTCAATTTAAGTGTAATTTTTAGAAGACATAAATCTATAGAGACAGAAGATCAGTGGTTTCCTGGGGCTATGTGTGGGAGTGGGAACTGACTACCAAATGAATTGTAGGTGTGTGTGATGGAAATGTTCTAAAACTGGATGGTGGTGATGGTTTCACAACTCTATAAATTTACTAAAAATCACTTTTAGTGCACTGACAATAGGTGATTGGTATGTAAATTGTACCTCAACAGAACTGTAAAAAATTTACTAGCGAGGATGATGTTTGGGCAGTATAGATGGAACCTGCTTTGGTAATATATTAATGATTATTGAAGATGGGTGATAATTAATGAGGGTTCATTATGGTATTCTTTTTACTTTAGTGCAAATTTGACATTTTTCATGATAAATTTTTTTAATTAAGGAAAAAAATCAATGATATAAGCTTCTACCTCAAGAAACTAGAAAAAGAACAAATTAATAACACATAAGTGTAAAGAAGCAAATAGTAAAGATAAAACCATAAATCAATGAAACTGAAACCAGAGATAAAACAGAACAATCAACAAAACCTAAAGTGGATCTTTTGAAAAGTCAATAAAATTGATAAACTCCTAACACTGAAGAAAAGGGAAAAAGTGTAGTAGACATCACTACATATCTTATAGACATTAATGAGATAAGAAGATGCTATGAATAACATCATAGGAACCTTAGACAAAATGAACAGATTTCTTGAAAAATACATGTTATAAAACTGACACAAAAGGAAATCAGCAATCTGAATAGTAGTATAGCTGTTCAAAAACTTGAATCTGTAATTAGAAACCATCCCATGAAGAAATTTCACTTGGCTTTACTTTTGAATTCTAGCAAACATTTAAGGAAGAAATACTATCATTGTTATACCAACTCTTTCAGTAGAGGATGAGGTGAAATATGTATATATATATATAATCTTAGATATAAAATCAGTGTAAACCTATTATAGAAAATTAGAAGATAAATATAAGATGAAAATGAAAATCTTTTACCTTTTCACTTCTAAACATTGCCCATGTTAACACACTTTTTTCTAATTTTTGCAACATTCCTTTATGCATGATCTTCAGATAGCTCTAAACATAAATCTTATATGTGATTTTTTTGTTTATATCTCTCAATAATATAATATTTATCTTGTTGTAAAAACAATGGAATACTCATAATATTCTATGCTACAGATGTAATAGTAATAATATTATCAACTATTTAGCATTTATTAATAAGATTGTATATACAATTTACTAAGCATATAATTTTATATCACCTCATTTGAGTGTCACAAAATACTAAGCAATTGCCCATTTTATAGTTGTACAAAATGAGGAAGATAGGTTAGGTAATATGCCTAAGGCTACACTATGAGGAACTGGCAGAGTCACGTTCTTAACCAGAACACTCTCCTGCTTCCACGTCACAGTCTGATTTACTCATTCTCTCTCCTAGTGTGAACATTTAGTCTTGATTATCTTTTTGTGTAATACTGTCTCTAGTTTGGATTGAGTATCCTAGTAACTAGTTTGTCTTCTAAATTTTAGGCATTGCCCCTGTGGAAAAAATCCATCTTAAGAAATTTAGTAAATATATTTGTATCTTTCCATGGGATACTTTTTCTCCACTCTCTGTGCTTTTGCTTTATTTTTTCTATTCTTTTAGTACCCAAATAGCCCTGGAATTATATAGTACATAGAGAATAAGGAAACCACCTCTGCAGAAGGTTCAGTTCATTGAAAAGAGAATATTTCAGGTAGAAATAATTTTTTGCTTCATTTATTGATATATTATTTCAAATTAAATAACCTAGTTTATTCTTTATACTTTGCATTATTTATCATTATAGAAATCTCAATACTTGGAATGATAAATGTTTAATACATGTCCATTTAATTTTAAAGTATTTTCCTAGACTACTTTTTGTGTAATTTATATTGTGTTTCTTTCTCCCATTTGGATATAGATTTGCATATTATAAACATATGGATATATAATATGTGTATATATATCTATGTATATGTACATTTTATATATAGTATTTATGCTTATATATATTAGTATATACATATATGTTAGAAGCCATATCATTTTTTCAAACATTTATCTAAGTGAATTTTTCCTCTTCTTGGTGATCTAATAAAAATATTATTCATTGAAAGTTTATTGCATGTCTAGTATTCTACCAAATAGTTTACATGTTGCATGTATATTATTTCATTTAATCTTTACAGTAATTCTGTGAGGTCACTATCATGTATGAGAAAACTGAGGTACCCTTGAGTAGCTTGATAGTCTAGGTACATTTTCCAAAATTGCAAATCCAACACATTCGGAATTCTAAAAGCATACTGTCTGACCTCAAAGTCTATATCCTGAACCACAAAGTAATACTGTTTTGATGGGCTAGACTGTCCATAGGCAGTGTAATCTTAAACCGTTTCCTAGATGAACCTGCATACATACTTAAATAGATGTCATAACAGAGCAGTTTTCGTAACCCTGGTTGCACTTTTGAATCATCAGGGAAACTTTTAAATACTGAAGCCTGGGCCCCAACTCACCAAATGAAAGCAGAACATTAAGATGGTGGGTCCAAACATCAACATTTTTAAAAAGTATTTCAGTGATGGAAAGCAAGACAAGGTTGTAAAGTACTGTAATAAATCACAGTGCATGAGCAAACACTTCCTTGCAGACCAATGTGACACTTTGTTCTCAACTTCTATTAATAAGATATCAAAGTTTCATTTTAGAAACAAACCATTTGTATGACATCATTTATTTAATTAAGATCTGTGAGTAAGTATATTTGCAAACTCTGGTTAAATCTACTTTGGTGAAAATAGCATCTTAAAGTTTCTACATTTTTCCATAAATAATAAGCCATAGCAATGCCATTGTTAGATAGTGGATTAACATCAGTGTTGGGTTATATCCACTGTTAGATCATATCAATTTAGAGAGGAATTATAGGTAACACATTAATTAAATATTAATTAATTTAATTACTTTGAATTAATCAAATAATTAATTAATTTAATTAAATCAAAAATTCTGATTCCAGAAACTCTTAGATACAACTTTTAGAAATAAGTGGAGGTAAAGCACTTAGAGTGTGTTTATTTTTATCGAAATGAAGATAATACACTCTATTTAATTTTTAACTTCATACATTTACCCTTTTGATTATTAGATTTCACACTATGCTCTGTAGAAGCATCTTGTGTAAGTGCTGCTCTGGAATTTCTATATGGTAGAGCTTTCCGTTGCTGGATGTGATTGGATGTGCAGTGGGACTATGTTACTTTTCTTGAAGGTGCTTTTGAATAGCAAGCTCATTGTTGTCAGATAGATTGTAGGTTAATCTATCTGTGGGCTGGCACTCCAGGTTGTTTAATCATACTGCACTGGTCTTGCCTGAAGGAAAACATGGCCATGAAAGACATGTATATTTGATCTTTAATTAAAAAATAAATGACTTCAATGAAGTCACCTTCCTTAGGGTGACTAGGGTGGGTCTGACTGAATGATCAGTCAAAGGTGTTGATGCCATTGACTTTCCTGAATTATAACAAAGGTTAAGGGTTCAGAAACAGAAAGTGCCATGGGCTTCAGCATAAGCATTTTCCTATGAAAGTCAGTGGTTAAAGGTTATTTCATCCATTCCAAAACATCAGATCTGGAGAGTGGGTCAGGGTCACCAATGGAAGATGGAGTCAGAGACCAAATCTAATTTGAGAATCAAATTACATAAACACTGTATTTAGGGGAATGGTTACCTGTTGGAGAAGGAAAGGGAGACGGATGGAAAATAAACACATATTTAGATGCAATGACATTGCTAACGTTCGATTTGTTATAAGAGATGGTGGGGTCCTAGTTTTTCATTTCATTATTATGCTTCATCACTTACATATATGCTATATACATTCTATATGTATCAAATATTTAATAATTAAACTTTTAAAAGTTGAGAAATATCAAATCAAAACTTAGGAAATATTGTAACTCTTATTTATACAATGTCAACAAAAATAAGAGCAGTGTATCGAACGCTTCTACCCTATGGGAACAGTTGCTGTGCACTTTATATTCATTTGCTCATGTAGCTTTTCTAGTAGAAGTTGGAAAGCTAGTAAATTTTCAAACAGTGTGTGTGGGTATGTTTAAAGTTAGAAAAAAGTAAAGGAGAAGCAATATCTTTAATGATAGGTTGGATTTTCAAATCTATGGGAAAGAAATTGTAAGATATTGAAGAGTATTATTCAAAAAAGAAAAGTTGAAAACCGTCTATTACAGCTCTTCATGCACAGTTGTTTGGAAAACCATATTCCTGTTATTCATCTATTATTTATTCAGCATCTGTCACAATCCCATTGCACGTAATCATTCAAACAAAACCTGGTTATTCTGATACTGGATTCTATGTTTCTCAGGTTTAAATAAGTACACATGCCTGTTTAAAAGGAGTAAAAGGAGAAATTAGCATTTGGACAGCCCATCTCATGTCTGACTGTGTCTGGGCAAATTTAATTTCCAACACTTACTTAGTTTTCTGTAACTTTCAAATCACACTGTGTTAAACCTGATGTGGAAAGCACACATACTCAACCCCCTAACACAATCACATATGCACGTACAGATAATATAGGTGATAAAGAAGAGAATGGCATACCATTTGATCAGCAGTGTAGGTTACATCACAAGGCTTTCTACATCTCTGGGGAATAGGAATTCACAAGATGCTAGAGAGAATTGCATGAGTAAATGAAAAACAAACACAGAAATAATATCTCTAGTTTAACAGAAACATATTGTCAATGACTACAATACCTACTGTCAAAAGCAGCAGTTGAGAATCAATCTCCTCTCCAACCTTCCAGCCAGGAACGTCACTGTTAAAGCTCAAGAGTAAGGTGTCTGGCTGCCAGCTGTGCTTACTGAGGTGGCTTCATGCTTCATGTGATTTGACCACATGGATGAGAGCAACTTATTGTCATCTTAACGTATTTCCTACAGGGTAGGTAATACTGTGAGCCGCTGCCTTGGCAGGCATATCTTCTTAATGGTGACAGCTACCAGTTGTTGAGAGCACAGCTTACAGCTAAAACTCTAACAAAACTCCTTGTTATCTCTTTTTTTTTTTGGCTAAGGGAATAAGAATTTGTAAAACAGAGTAAAGTGTAAAAAGAACGCTCTTGATTGGCATAGGTAACTGGTATTGCTTGAAACATTACCTTAACTTTTTGCTTCTTAAATATCTACAGCTGTGGCTCTAAAATCAACAGTGAGAGATTTTAATCCACTTCAGCAAAGACAATGTCTGGAGACAGTTTCGTTTGTCATGACTAGGAGGGGTGTTCTACTGGCGTGTAGAGGCCAAGGATGTCACTACACACCCTGCATTGCACATAACAGCACCTCCAAGAGATAATGAACTGGTCCAAAACATTGATAGCGAAGCTATGGAGAAACCCTGACCTATAAGCTTCATTATATCCTTGCAAGTTAGTCCCTATGGAGTCCTCGACACATACCAACTAATGGAAACCATTAGCAACAAGAATAAGTTGTTACATAAATGCAGTTCGTTCTTGATTCATCCTAACTTGACAAGTTAATGTCACTGTGGCTTAGGCTCAGACGGTCACTTCTTCAAATTTTGCTTCACAGATTTAGTTTTGGACTAGCCCAATATAACAGTGAAGATAAGAACTCGTCTTTAATGTAAGAAAGCTAGTAAATTTTCAAACAGTGTGTGTGGGTATGTTTAAAAAATATATTATTGTTGTTTTTATCTTTGATAACTTGACTTTCTGAAAGTCCATTGTTTTGAATTAAGATTTTCCCCTACTGGAAACTACTCAATAATACTTAAAAATTTTCAAGACAAGTGATTCTGGATAGTTTGTAGAACACAGCTTTTAAATCTCTGTATCTCTTTTCTTAACAATAGACCCACCTCTCCTGTGCAGATATGCATTTGCATGTCCCCCTGGCAAATTCCAACATACTTGGAATTACATATGCCTCTCTTAGTTGCATATCCCCTTCACCCTCTACTTTATCCTAAAAATCTGACTGTCATCCTTAATTTCTCCTTCTCTCTTACCAATTTATCTTCAAAATAGTCTATTTCTCTTGGCTCCCACAATTCTACCTTATTATTGGCCACTTTAACCTTTCATCACAGCTATTTCTCCACCTCCAGTCTAGTCCACTTCCCCCAGTACTGTGGCCTGAATAATCTCTCTAGAATTTGAGGATTATAAGCAGATCCCCCGTTGACAACACTGCCTCCCCCTTCCTTACTCCTCAGCTTTCTGATTTTTTTTTCAGTTCCTGAGATGTCCCATGCTCTCTCTTGCTTTCTAGTTATTTTCAATATTTCTTTTTGCTAAGTTTCATGCCCCTACTCTGGTCCCAGAATGTCTCTCTCCATCCCACATATTAAGAATAGGTAATTCTTTACTTGCTAATAATTATTGACTTCCTTCAATGCCTCTAAAACCCCACCTTTGGGGACATCCATTAATATAAAATCACAAATAGATTCAATTTCTTATTTAATAAAACGTGCTAATGTTATAGAATCTAGTAACACTACGTGTTGGGGAGGCTGTGAAGCCAGGTGAAGTATCATATACCGCTTGTGGGAATATATATTGATTCAATAACTAGGGAGAATAATATGGAATTATCTAGTAATGTAAGGATGCAAATGCTAAGCCACAGTAATTCATCCCGTAGGCATATATTTCTAAAGATACTCTTACATCTTTGCTCCAGGAGATACATAAAAACTGTTCATGATATCATTACGTGTAAAACATCTGTGGTGTATTTATACAATTCAATGCACTGTAACTCACTTCATCAATAGAATGAAATTTCAAAATCTAAAGTGAATGTTCAATATTAAAAATTCAACATAAATTCATGCTCAAAAATAAATATTGAACAAAACTCAGTTCACAGAATATTAACTACAGTGAATCAGAATTACACAAAATTTCACAGTATACCTAATATGTAGGTACATATACACCTATCGTTTAGGGATTCTCACATACGGAGTGAAATTATAAAGGAAAGCAAGTAACTCATGAATACATAAGCCAGGATATTTATGTTTGAGTGGAAAGCATGATGTAATCAAAAAGGGACAAACTGAGAGCTTGAAAGCCTCTGGAATGTTCTGTATCTTAAGTTATGTGGTATACATATGGGATGTTTACTTTATCCTGATTTAAAATAGCATGTATAAAATTATATACACATTTTTAAGCATAATATCGTTCTTAATAAAATTATAAACAAAAACTTGAAAGGATTTTAACCATGCCAAGAATTAAGTAGATCTTTATAGACTATGTTATAATTCAAAGGAGACATTCATGGGTCTAGTCTTTGGGCTACAGTTAAGAGAAGACAGGGAAAGCTTAAAATTATTGAAAACTATTCTGCTTCTAACTTCTTTTTAATAAAAATGAGCTTCATAGAGAGGCTAAGAGAAAATCTGATGCTATATAAAAGCTAAATTGATAATAAGTGAAGAGATTTGTGAGATACACCTCAGTATTTCTAATGAATTCAAATACCACAATTCATGACAATGAGATATCAAGGAACTGAAAAATCTCACCAAGATAAGTCATTATCTTCTTGTTCATGCTTTTATTATACCTCTTACATAAACTGAAGAATCAAATGCAAAATCATGTTTAGTTTTTCCCATGAACCACTAATTCACCAAGAATAAGAAACTTACATTATCACAGTAGGAATTCAAAAAATGTGTGTTGGATGAATAATTTTTTTAAAAAGTGTGAGTGACCTAAAAAAAATAAAAGGAGAGAAGTATAACAAAGCTGGGAACAAATAAATGTATTTCTGATATTTTTTAACTTTGGAAAATCTGAATTCTGAAGCTAAAACTTAAGAAACATCACATTACTTCCCAGTAAAACATAAATAAAAATTTAAAGTACCTTTTATGTAAACAGTTCAAAAGAGAATGCTATGATCCTCAACAGTCAACATCAACTGAATGTTCAATTCAGATGGGCTTTCAAATGGGGAAATAACCCTAAAGAGATTAGTTACAACACTAGAGGCCAGGTCTAATTTTTTGTGCCTAGTCTTCCCTAGTCTTCCTCTGTGCATAATTCTTACTACAGCTTAAAAATGTATATATAAGAGACCTTCAAGATGGCGGAGCAGTAAGACGTGGAGATCACCTGCCTCCCCACAAATACATCAGAAATACATCTACATGTGGAACAACTCCTACAGAACACCTACTGAACGCTGGCAAAAGACCTCAGACCTCCCAAAAGGCAGGAAACTCCCCACGTTCCTGGGTCGGGCAAAAGAAAAAAGAAAAAACAGAGACAAAAGAATAGGGACGGGACCTGCACCTCTGGGAGGGAGCTGTGAAGGAGGAAAAGTTTCCACACACTAGGAGCCCCTTCGCGGGCGGAGACTGTGGGTGGCGGAAGGGGGAGCTTCGGAGCCACGGAGGAGAGCGCAGCAACAGAGGTGCGGAGGGCAAAGCGGAGAGATTCCCGCACAGAGGCTCGGTGCCGACCAGCACTCACCAGCCCGAGAGGTTTGTCTGCTCACCCGCCGGGACGAGTGGGGGCTGGGAGCTGAGGCTCGGGCTTCGGAGGTCGGATCCCAGGGAGAGGACTGGGGTTGGTGGCGTGAACACAGCCTGAAGGGGCTAGTGCACCACAGCTAGCCGGGAGGGAGTCCAGGAAGAAGTCCAGAACTGCTGAAGAGGCAAGAGACAATTGTTTCAGGGTGTGCAAGGAGAAGGGATCCAGAGCACCATCTAAACGAGCTCCAGAGATGGGTACAAGCCGCGGCTATCAATGCGGACACCAGAGATGGACGTGAGACTATAAGGCTGATGCTGAAGCCACCAAGAAGCCTGTGTGCGAGCACAGGTCACTCTCCACACCGCCCCTCCCGGAGCCTGTGCAGCCCGCCACTGCCAGCGTCCCGTGATCCAGGGACAACTTCCCCTAGAGAACACACGGCACGCCTCAGGCTGTCACAACATCATGCTGGCTTCTGCCGCCGCAGGCTCATGCCACATTCCGTACCCCTCCCTCCCCCCGGTCTGAGTGAACCTGAGCCCCCTAATCAGCTGCTACTTTAACCCTGTCCTGTATGAATGAAGAACAGACACCCTCAGGTGACCGACAGGCAGAGGCAAGGCCAAATCCAAACCTGAACCCCAGGAGCTGTGTGAACAAAGAAGAGAAAGAGAATTTTTTCCCAGCAGCCTCAGGAAGAGTGGATTAAATCTCCACAATCAACTTGATGTACCCTGCATCTCTGGAAAACCTGAATAGACAATGAATCATCCCAAAATTGAGGTGGCGGACTTTGTGTGATTTTTGTCTGTATAGCTTTGCTTTTACCATTTGTCCTAGGGTTCTATCTGTCTGGTTTTTTTGTTTTTTGGTTTTTTGTTTTAGTATAGTTTTTAACACTTGTTATCATTGGTGGATTTGTTTTTTGGTTTTGTTGCTGTCTTCTTTTCTTTTAATTACATTTTAATTTTTTAATTTTTAATAATTTTTTATTTTTAATAATTTATCTTATTTTATTTTTTCTTTCTTTCTTTCTTTTTTTCTCCATTTTCTTCTGAGCCGTGTGGCTGACAGAGTCTTGGTGCTCCAGTCAGGTGTCAGACCTGTGCCTCTGAGGTGGGAGAGCCACAGTGGCCCACCAGAGGCCTCCAGGCTCCACATATTATCAAACAACAAAAGCTCTCCCAGAGATCTCCATCTCAACGCTAAGACTCAGCTCCACTTAATGACCAGCAAGCTACAGTGCTGAACACCCTATGCCAAACAACTAGCAAGACAGGAACACAAGCCCACTCATTAGGAAAGAAGCTGCCTAAAATTATAATAAGGTCACAGAAACCCCAAAACACACCACCGGACATGGTCCTGCCCACCAGAAAGACAAGATCCAGCCTCATCCACCAGAACACAGGCACCAATCCCCTCCACCAGGAAGCTTACACAACACACTGAACCAACTTTAGCCACTGGGGGCAGACACCAAAAACAACGGGAACTACAAACCTGCAGCCTGTGAAAAGGAGAACCCAAACAGAGTATATTAAGCAAAATGAGAAGACAGAGAAACACACAGCAGATGAAGGAGCAAGATAAAAACACATCAGACCAAACAAATGAAGAGGAAATACGCAGTCTACCTAAAAAAATTTCAGAGTAATGATAGTAAAGATGATGCAATATCTTGAAAATAGAAAGGAGAAAATACAAGAAACATTTAACAAGGAACTAGAAGAACTAAAGAGCAAACAAATAGTGATGAACAACACAATAAATGAAATTAAAAATTCTCTAGAAGGAATCAATAGCAGAATAACTGAGGCAGAAGAACGGATAAGTGACTTGGAAGATAAAACAGTGGAAATAACTACCACAGAGCAGAGTAAAGAAAAAAGAATGAAAAGAATTCAGGACAGTCTCAGAGACCTCTGGGACAATATTAAATGCACCAACATTCGAATTATAGGGTTCCCAGAAGAAGAAGAGAAAAAGAAAGGGACTGAGAAAATATTTGAAGAGATTATAGTTGAAAACTTCCCTAATAAGGGAAAGGAAATAGTTAATCAAGTCCAGGAAGTACAGAGAGTCCCATACAGAATAAATACAAGGAGAAACACGCCCAGACACATACTAATCAAACTATCAAAAACTAAATACAAAGAACAAATATTAAAAGCAGCAAGGGAAAAACAACAAGTAACACATAAGGGAATCCCCATAAGGTTAAGAGCTGATCTTTCAGCAGAAACTCTCATGTCAGACAAAATAGACTTTAAAACAAAGACTATTACAAGAAACAAAGAAGGATACTACATAATGATCAAGGGATCAACCCAAGAAGATGATATAACAATTGTAAATATTTATGCACCCAATATAGGAGCACCTCAATACATAAAGCAAATGCTAACAGCCATAAAAGGGGAAATCAACAGTAACACAATTATAGTAGGGGACTTTAACACCCCACTTTCACCAATGGACAGATCATCCAAAATAAAAATAAATAAGGAAACAGAAGCTTTAAATGATACATTAAACAAGGTGGACTTAATTGATATTTATAGGACATTCCACCCCAAAACAACAGAATACACTTTCTTCTCAAGTCCTCATGGAACATTCTCTAGGATAGATCATATCTTCGGTCACAAATCAAGTCTTGGTAAATTTAAGAAAATTGAAATCGGACCAAGTATCTTTTTCAACCACGACGCTATGGGACTAGATATCAATTACAGGAAAAAAATCTGTACAAAATACAAACACATGGAGGCTAAACAATATACTAGTTAATAACCAAGAGATCACTGAAGAAATCAAAGAGGAAATCAAAAAATACCTAGAAACAAATGACAATGAAAATACAATGACTCAAAACGTATGGGATGCAGCAAAAGCAGTTCTAAGAGAGAAGTTTATAGCAATACAATCCTACCTCAAAAAACAAGAAACATCTCAAATAAAGAACCTAACCTTATACCTAAGGAATTAGAGAAAGAAGAACAAAAACCCCCCAAAGTTAGCAGAAGGAAAGAAATCATAAAGTTCAGAGCAGAAATAAATGAAAAGAAATGAAGGAAACTATAGCAAAGATCAATAAAACTAACTGGTTCTTTGACAAGATAAACAAAATTGATAAACCATTAGCCAGACTCATCAAGAAAAAAAGGGAGAAGACTCAGATCAATAGAAGAAATGAAAAAGGAGAGGTAACAACTGACACTGCAGAAATACAAAGGATCATGAGAGATTACTACAAGCAACTATATGCCAATAAAATGGACAACCTGGAAGAAATGGACAAATACTTAGAAAAGCACAATTTTCCCGAGACTGAACCAGGAAGAAACAGAAAAAATAAACAGACCAATCACAAGCCCTGAAACTGAGACTGTGATTAAAAATCTTCCAACAAACAAAAACCCAGGACCCGATGGCTTCACAGGCAAATTCTATCAAACATTTAGAGAAGAGCTAACACCTACCCTTCTCAAACTCTTCCAAAATATAACAGAGTGAGGAACACTTGCAACTCTTGCAACTCATTCTACGAGGCCACCATCACCCTGATACCAAAACCAGACAAAGATGTCACAAAGAAAGAAAACAACAGGCCAATATCACTGATGAACATAGATGCAAAAATCCTCAACAAAATACTAGCAAACAGAATCCAGCAGCACATTAAAAGGATCATACATCATGATCCATTGGGGTTTATCCCAGGAATGCAAGGATTCTTCAATATATACAAACCAGTCAATGTGATAAGGCATATTAACAAATTGAAGCTGAAAAACCATATGATCATCTCAATAGATGCAGAAAAAGCTTTCGACAAAATTCAACACCCATTTATTATAAAATCCCTCCAGAGATTAGGCATAGAGGGAACTTACCTCAACATAATAAAGGCCATATAAGACAAACCCACAGCTACATCGTTCTCAATGGTGAAAAACTGAAACCATTTCCACTAAGATCAGGAACAAGACAAGCTTGTCCACTCTCACCACTATTATTCAACATAGTTTTGGAAGTTTTAGCCACATCAATCAGAGAAGAAAAAGAAATAAAAGGAATCCAAATCAGAAAAGAAGTAAAGTTGTCACTGTTTGCAGATGACATGATACTATACATAGAGAATCCTAAAGATGCTACCAGAAAACTACTAGAGCTAATCAATGAATTTGGTAAAGTATCAGGGTACAAAATTAATGCACAGAAATCTCTTGCATTCCTATATACTAATGATGAAAAATCTGAAAGAGAAATTAAGGAAACAGTCCTATTTACCATTGCAACAAAAAGAATAAAATACCTAGGAACAAACCTACCTGAGGAGACAAAAGACCTGTATGCAGAAAACTATAAGACACTGATGAAAGAAATCAAAGATGATACCAACAGATGGATAGATATACCATGTTCTTGGATTGGAAGAATCAGCACTGTAAAAATGACTATACTACCCAAAGCAATCTACAGATTCAATGCAATCCCTATCAGACTGCCAATGGCATTTTTCACAGAACTAGAACAAAATATTTCACAATTTTTATGGAAACATAAAAGACCCCAAATAGCCGAAACAATCTTGAGAATGAAAAATGGAGCTGGAGGAATCAGGGTCCCAGACTCCAAACTCTACTACAAAGCTACGGTAATCAAGACAATATGGTACTGGCACAAAAACAAAAATATAGATCAATGGAACAGGATAGAAAGCCCAGAGATAAACCCACACACATATGGTCACCTTATTTTTGATAAAGGAGGCAAGAATATACAATGGAGAAAAGACAGCCTCTTCAATAAGTGGTGCTGGGAAAACTGGACAGCTACATGTAAAAGAATGAAATTAGAACACCCTTAACACCATACACAAAAATAAACTCAAAATGGATTATAGACCTACATGTAAGGCCAGACCCTATAAAACTCTTAGAGGAAAACATAAGCAGAACACTCTATGACATAAATCACAGCAAGACCTTTTTTGACCCACTTCCTAGAGAAATGGAAAGAAAAAACAAAAATAAACAAATGGGACCTAATGAAACTTAAAATCTTTTGCACAGCAAAGGAAACATGACAAAAGACATGACCTGTCTTGTCATGTCATGACAAAGGAAACATGACAAAAAGACAATCCTCAGAATGGGAGAAAATAGTTGCAAACGAAGCAACTGACAAAGGATTAACCTCCAAAATTTGCAAGCAGCTCAGGCAGTTCAATATCAAAAAAACAAACAACCCAATCTAAAAATGTGCAGAAGACCTAAATAGACATTTCTCTATAGAAGATATACAGATTGCCAACAAACACATGAAAGGATGCTCAACATCACTAATCATTAGAGAAATGCAAGTCAAAACTACAATGAGGTATCACCTCACACCAGTCAGAATGACCATCATCAAAAAATCTACAAACAATAAATGCTGGAGAGGGTGTGGAGAAATGGGAACCCTCTTGCACTGTTGGTGGGAATGTAAATTGATACAGCCACTATGTAGAACATTATGGAGGTTCCTTAAAAAACTAAAACTAGCACTACCATACGACCCAGCAATCCCACTACTGGGCATATACCCTGAGAAAACCATAATTCAAAGAGTCATGTACCACAATGTTCATTGCAACTCTATTTACAATAGCCAGGGTATGGAAGCAACTTAAGTGTCCATCGACAGATGAATGGATAAAGAAGATGAGGCACATATATATACAATGGAATATTACTCAGCCATAAAACAAAATGAAATTAAGTTATTTGTAGTGAGGTGGATGGACCTAGAGACTGTCATACAGAGTGAAGTAAGTCAGAAAGAGAAAAACAAATACCGTATGCTAACACATATATGGAATCTAAAAAAAAAAAATGGTTATGAAGAACCTAGGGACAAGACAGGAATAAAGACGCAGACATAGAGAATGGACTTGAGGACACGCGGGGGGTGGGGGTGGAAGGGTAAGCTGGGATGAAGTGAGAGAGTGGCATATACTTATATATACTAACAAATATAAAATATATAGCTAGTGGGAAGCAGCTGCATAACACAGGGAGATCAGCTCTGTGCTTTGTGACCACCTAGAGGGGTGGGATAGGGAGAGTGGGAGTGAGATGCAAGAGGGAGGAGATATGGGGATATATGTATGTGTATAGCTGATTCATTTTGTTATAAAGCAGAAACTAACACACAATTGTAAAGCAATTGTACTCCAATAAAGATGTTAAAAAAATGTGTATATATAACAGCTACAAATTTCCATACTTTATTACACTTGCTGTGACAGCTAGTATCTTTAATAATGACAATGATAATAGCTAAGATTTTTTTTCAAAATTTTCATGGGTCAGGCACTGAGCTGATATTTTGAGAAACTTCATCTAATTTATAAGCAGTTACTGCTATTATTCCTATTTTACAGATGAGTAAATTTAGTGACACTGATTGCCTTGTTCACAAATACACAGCTAATAAGTGTCTGAACCAGGATTCGAATCCAGGTAGCAGACAGCAGTGGAACATGTCTTCTGAACTGATACATACACATGCATCAGATCTCAAATTATTGGAATAATCAGCCCCAGCAAAAGAAATGCAAAGTAATAGAAATAAATGAAAAGTTCTACAAATCAATTTGAAAGACTCAGCTCCCCACTATAGAATGAGGGCAACTAAATCTTTACCAACAACTTTTATTTGTTATGTGCACAAAAAGAGGAGACATGCTGGTATGGCTGTGAAAAGAGCTGAATTAATCTGAAAAAAAGAACTGTTTCCTGAAATAAAAAGATAACTTGGCATGATAGTCTGTACATGGTTAAAATGCATCTGAAATATTGTGTTCAATTACAGATGATATATTTTAAGAAGAATTTAATTCCTGGGTAGAAAGAATAGGATATAAACATGTCTAAAAAGCATACCAGAGGAGGTATAGCTCAAATAACTCCAACAACTTTACTGTGAAAAAGTTTTGATGAGACGCAACAATATTCTCCAAATATCAGAGGTCCACATGGAAAAAGGAGGAATTAGATATTCCATGCTGTTCTTTGTGTAGAGCCATACCCACCATTTCGAAATTACAGTAAATTGAATTTACTCTCAATATGTTGAAGAAGAGTCCATTCAGACTTCTTCAAACAGCATAAGCCTGCTAAGGAGATACTCCTTTTAAGAGTTAAAGCAGGAGAGGATGAATACCTATCAAGACTATTACAATGGTCGTTTCTGCAGAGTGAGATGTTGAACTCAACTCTAAAGTGTCTTCAATTCTCAGATAAAATCGTATGAGAAAAGAAAAGATAATCACTTTTCTTCTTGATTTTCTTCTGCACTAGCTAAATAAAAATATCATTCAATTTAAAATAATTTATAGCCCTTCTAATCCTAAAACCATCTCCCAGCAGTATGTACCACATGGAATATGAACAGAACAGCCTGTGTTTTGTTTTGAAAGGATAAATAATTTTAAAGGAATATTCCTGCATACTCTCTACGAGCAAGATAGTGTTTATAGCCTGAGTATTATATACCTAAAAATACAGTTAACACACCTACATTTAACAGTTAGGAATCAGTGGTGAATTACTCATTTGTTTTTTAATTTTACATAAAGCATTGCTCATTTTACCCATGAGTGGGAAAAGAAACTGTAAACTGAAGGTCTAGAGGGTATTGCACGGAGAAGGAGACAGAGTCTGGATTTTCATAAACTTTCACCAGCTGAGCCATGTACCTCCTTGTGGGAGTTGCTTATCTTCAGGAATTGTCTATGATAATCCATCATCAATGCAAGGATGATATGCTTTTCTCTTTCAAAGCCCAGATTTCTCAATCCTCTCTTTTTGCTTAACCCTCTTCCTATAATATCAACAATGAGTAAATTGTGTGTGGGTGGGAAGAATCCATTATGTTAAGAATCCAAAAGATGGAGTTGCTGGTCAGTCTTCACCATAATCTAGCTGTGTGACCCTCAAGTATTATTAATAACATTTTTGGACTTTTGGGGTGTGACTGCAATAGAAATTACACAGCTGACATATTTACATCACAAGGATATAGAGCAACTCAAATTTATTTTGTTGAATACTTGCTATTCACTGTTCATTGAGCTAGTTCCTAGGGGAGGTGGGGTATAAAGCCAAGGTAGTGCCCTGGAAAACTTCACTGATTTGAAAATCAAACAGAAAAACATTTATCAGATGTGGAATATAAACCACTCAAAGGTAGGACCATCATGTGTCTTCATTATACAGCACAGTGCCTGGAATGTGGAAAGTACTTAAGCTCTTTGTATAAATCATCTCAAATAATTCCCACTTAACCCTGTCATCGGTACTATTATTCCCATTTTACACAGGAGGAAAATAAATCTGAGAACCCTACAATTGACAAAAGTGGAACTAAAACTCAAGTTAGCAGAATACTGTTTGTAATAAAAAGTGTATTACTAAGATAATTCAGATACTATACATACATAGCAAAACTTTGACCCAGTTCTATAATCAGTAAAAACCTTAATGGGGGAATTAATGAATAACAAAATAGTTAATAAATATGGTAAAAAAATGTGTCAATATAACTTCATTAAAATTTTAGCCACAAATATTTAGTCATTATTTCATGCCTCAGTTCTGATTTCTTTTTATTTCCTTTTATAATTGTTGCACATTCAGTAAGAAGCTACAATTTACTTGTTTCCTCTTCCAAGTTTAAGACTAGTCCCAACTGAAAAGTAATTCTGCACTAAGAATCACGAAGAATCCTGATGGAGAGAGATAATTTCCTCGTTCGGGAAGTTTCAAGGTTTCCCAGGTCTGTTATAATACAGCTGTTTCCTACTCACCCAGCACTCCCTCTTCAATTCGTGGTTCTTTGAGATTTCTCCTTATTTCTGATCTCTTAATTGCTGCAGTAGAAGTATCTTCCAGGAGAAACTACCCTTCCCGGTTTCTGATTTACAGCCATTCTATGTCAAAAAAAAGGCATGTGTGCACCATTTACTGTGGACCAGAAACCTTAATCCCACCCCAAGCATTCCTCGTTTTGTCTTCTCTTGAATTTCACCCTCTTACTTCTTCTTGTCTTGGCACTCCTAGTTTTATAGCCATTTATTATTCCATACTGACATAATTATTCATGGATTTTCTTCCTTTCTAAGACATAAACAGAACTGAGTTGTTCTAATCATAACCTTTTAAGCATTGATGGGTTGTCTTTGTAATGTTAGTACCCAAAGGGAATATCCAGATAATTAGCACCAGGGAAATCAAAACTGAAATCATGCTTGTCCTGCAGGCAGATGACTTCTACTGAACCATCTTGAGATGTTGCAGCACAAGGCAGCATTTGCAAAAAATCTAACTCTTGTTGTGTTTCTGTATTTTACACAGATCTCAAAATAGAACAATGGATTTTGAAGTAAATGTGATATTTAGTATTCCACACTGTACACTGAAGTTGCTTGAATTGCATACTCAGAGTAGGTCTTTGCTGTAGGTTCATGACCTGTGGTTTAACAGAAGGAATAATACATCTGAACATTGTCTCTCTGTTTTAATCAAGAAACAATGGAATTCATATGCTCCTTTAACAATGATTCAATGTGTAATTATAAAAATACTACTTCAGATATTGAGGAAGATGCTGTATGACTCTGAAGATGTTGAAAATGCATTAGGTGTGTAGCAGCCAATCTGGAAGCACAGGTCCTCCTTCTTTCGGTTTCATACTGCGTCGTCATCAAGCCAAGCCTTGTATCCCTCTAAAATATGTAGGTAGAAATTAATATCAAGGGACACTGCAGTACTGCATTTGATTCAGCAATATGTAGAATTTATGCTAGCATAAAAATGATAAATTTAGTTACCTGTTTTGGTAATGAGACTGGCATTGGAAAGAATAGTGTGTAGGGTGTGGGCTTGTATTGATGTCACAACCAAGGAAGTTTTACAATAGAGAAAGTAGTTGGTAAGTACAGTCATTATTTGCCATAACCTTAGAGGACTTTGATATTTCCAAAAGATCAAAGTAAACCACAAATAAATAAGAATTAAAATTGTAGAGTTTCAAATCCTTAATGTATTCTTAACCTCTGAATTAATAGTATACTGTAATCTGTCATAGCACGTTTAGTATTTAATTGTATAATGAGAGCATTGAGATGATGGCAAATAGTGTGAAGTATTATTTTGCAAAAGTTTTAAACATATATATTTTTTAAAAAGCTTATTTAATATAGATGAATGTAACATTAAGTTTTTAGGGAATGAGACACACTGAGAGCTTCTAGATATTAGAATTCTAATATCTAGATATTAGCTTCTAGATATTAGAATTCTAGATATTAGAATTCTAGATATTAGAATTCAGGAAGCTATTTTCTCTCTGAATTCACTGAGTAAATTATTTTCCAGAGGCTGCAAAGCATATTTTTGTTGATTCTCCATCAGGATGAAGTTATTTTAAATTTCTTCTTTATGTATCATTTAAAAACACCACCACTCAAAAACAGTATGTTTCTTGTTTAATATGATGTACTGTAAATTAAGAAATATATACATATACATTTTTGAACTTCTGTTATTTTCATATCAGAGATTTTATCAAACAGTCTAAAGTAAATTTTTTTTGGAGGGTGCTGCATTGGGTCTTCATTGCTGTGCGTGGGCTTTCTCTAGTTGCAGCGAGCGGGGGCTACTCTTCGTTGCAGTGCACAGGCTCTAGATGCGAGCTTCAGTAGTTGCGGCACGTGGGCTCAGCAGTTGTGGCTCGTGGGCTCTAGAGCACAGGCTCAGTAGTTGTGGTGCACGGGCTTAGTTGCTCTGTGGCCTATGGGATCTTCCCGGACTAGGGATCAAACCCGTGTCACCTGCATTGTTAGGTGGATTCTTAACCACTCTGCTACCAGGGAAGTCCCTTAAGTAAACTTTTAATCATTACACATTGTCCTTATTACTAGGAGAATAATCCAACTGTTTCCTCTGTTCTTTGTTTTTGAAAAGTGTGAGTTCCTAATGATTCTGTAAGACTCAAAATTAACAAATAGAGTTTAATGGTATAAGTAAAACTCTCTCTCTCTCATTCTCTCTCTACACACACACACATTTAACATAATGTTCTCATTTTGACATATATTCATCTGCATAATAACTAGGGATTACTGATACGTGACTGGCATTTATGGTAATTAACCTTACATTTACTTTCCAAATAATATTAATAATTTTCCAACTCTCATGCTTAACCTACATAATTACAATATACCTTATTGCTGCCCATCAGGAAAGTTATGACTAGGTTTTCAGTTTCTTTGCTCCAATAAAGGGCTTTGGGTAGGGGTATAGGACAAGAGGCTAGAGCTTCCCAGGGCTTCTTCCAGAACTTGTTAGCAGGTTGGCACTTGCTCTTCTACTCGGCAATTCTTCGAGGAAAAGATTAGTGAAACTCCCAGGCAGCTCTAATAATACCAGCCATCATTCCAATTGGAATATGGGATATAAAACTAAATGTCATTAATAATAAATTTAAATCAGTTAACCAATCTATAACAATTAATACTGGAAATGTTACAACTAATATTAAAAGTTAATAACTTTGGAGTCATCCATACTTTGATAGTAAAGTACTAACAAACAAGAGAGTAAGTGAGTGAGACAGGAAGAAAGGGGTCCTTTCAGAGGGTAAAGAAAGAGGAGATGGGAAATAGGTCACTTGCCTATCTCCATAATTTTGACATGGCCAGTCTTCTTCTCTTCAAAATGTTATGCATAAAGCCAAACTATCCTCATAAATGCTTGTACTTTATTAGTAAACTCATGGACATGCCATGCTGGAATGTTTAATTTGATTGGCATAAAGCTGGTAATTTGTGGAGGAATTACTACACTACTTTTATATTTGCTTCAATGCCTATGGCTGACCACCCTAGTCTTTAAGTGGACATTTAAAAATGCTGTAACACTATATCAGTGTGCTAGCCAGAGACACTGAGTGGGTGCTAGTTTGAGCAAGGGAGTGAAAAAGAAGATAGAAAAAGCAAGTGTTCACTGTCCCCCACAAAAGGGGAGTCATTGCCCATTTTCCAGTCTGTCATTTGTTGATCAGCAAAATTATGGCAAGATTGCCACAAAGCATAAAGCGTGCCACTTTACCCAGAGGTAAACAGTCTTGGTAACGTGAAGTGGGAAAAGATTAAATTTAACATCAAGGGAAAAGGACAGGGCTCTGGGAGGAATAGACCCTTGAGAACCATGAGACCAGTTTAAGGGTCAAAGAGTAAAAGCGGGTCAAGGTCCACATCATCATCGCATCATGTCAAGATAACAGAGGTTGGGTATCCCATACCCAGAACAGGCAAATTCCAGTGATTAAGCAAGTGAAATCAAAGCACCCACAATTAATGACATGCTGCTCATACCTCTGTGAGACCAGTGTCCCAACATCATAAATTTCCTGCCAGAGTGACAGGCAGCAGGATTTTTTTTTAAAAATTCAGTAAGATTTACATGAACTTGGAAGCAACAGGTATAGAGAGACAACTACAATTTCTTTATTTTCTTATGTCAATGTATTAATAGCAGCCATTTATGTATTTTCTGAAAATGAATTGGGATCTGGGAGAAACTTAACTGGCCTAAACACTTCAGTTGTTCCTAGTTAAATGATTTAGAAGTGAGGGCTGAAATAAGAACAAAATGTCCCATCTCAAGATAAAGACAACAAAATAAGGAAAGCAAATTTGTAATTTATGCCCAAAAGAAATGAACAAAAGAAAAATATAATCTTAACCATATGGAGTTATTTTGTATTGCATCATAGAGACCAGGAAAGACTTTGGGATTATCTTCTATTTGGGATTGATTATACTTGCTACTTTCCACATATTATTCCTCTACCAGAGTGTGTACAGCAGTCCTAGTTTTGGTTTTTCATTTCACTTACCAAAATAGTGACTACGTTACCTATCTTAGTGTATTTCCCACCTGATCAATTTTGTCCTTAAGGCTGTAATGCAGCTGGACGAGGAAAACTTGAAAATATACATTAAAAAAAAAAAAAAAGAAAACATAAATCTAAGAAAAAATTAAAAGCAATGGATTTGAAGATTTGGGGCAGAACGTGTTCAATTAGTATAACACTAGAATTTTCTCTCTCAAATGATTTTACCTGAAGTTTTTGCAATAATTCCCTGGAAATATTGCTGTGGCTAGGAGAGTGGAGAATGATACAATGGTATTAATTAAAGGTGTGTGTGTGTGTGTGTGTGTGTGTGTGTTTTAACTGATGGAACTGCCGCAGAATCATGAAAATTAGCCTCATGAAAATGCTATCAATAAATCTTCACCATACTCTATTAGATAGGCATCACTATAATCTCAATTTTACAGATGTATTAACTGAACCTTAATGTGCTTAATTAACCAGACCGAGATCAAACAGTTAAGTCACAGAGTTAAGCTCTGTTGTCGGAGAGACCAGATTTCCAGTCCATTTTCTTACCTAACTTCGAAAGTATTTTCCAGGTGTAAAACACAAAAAATACTAGCGATTCAAGAGTGCTTGTTAACAAGGACTGTCACCTTGAGGAAGACACTTAACACCTCTGGTCCTCTGCAGTAAAATGCAATGGTTGGATTGGATAATTAATTGCCAAGGTCCATGGCAGAGCACAGAGGTGTGAAAAACATCTCTGTCAGTGAGTGGTAGGCGTTGACTTATGCTGTTTCTGCTCTAAGACATCATAGGTGAATTCCTGTTCAAAGGAAAGAAGACAAACCGCATGAAATTTAAGTCTCCCTATCCAGTCCTCCGTACAACAGCCTCAGGAAAGTATGGCAAATACGGCTGGTCACATTATGCCCCACATTGAAAGGCAAAGCTTAGCACAATGAGTGACACTTGGAAACCTGAGATGCTCAAGTTTCGATAAACAATATGAGCTCAAGAAATACATCCACCCTCAGTCGCTTGGAAATGCTATTACCAAAATCAGAGCAATTTATAAAAAGCACAGTTCTAAAGAAGAAAAATGATTAAACTAGGAATCAATCTAGCTCCAGCTCTGCGAGAAGCTGAGACAGTGACCTTGGACAAATTATCTGAATCTCTGGGTCTCAATATCTTCATTTTCAAAATGAAGGAGTTGTACTAAAGCCTAACATTTTACCCTTTTCTAAAACGATATGTTTTTATATGCATAGGTGAATACCCATATAGCGGGAGAATATAAGAAAGTGAAACTGTGCTGAGTGCCATTAAGAAGAATATTTAGTTGCTGTTGTTTCCTTTGTGTGTATCCTCAAAGAATGAAAACATCACCCACGTAAATTTAAGACATTACAGCTTAAGAACTGGTTCCAGGTATTAAAACTCATCCTTAAAAGTAGTTTTAAATATGACTTAAAAAATTAAGAAACTCCAGGTTTTAGATGCCACATTTCCTTTCTAATGTCACAAGTGATTTTTTGACAAATGCACTTGAAATCAACTGACTTTATCTAAGAACCCAAAGTGAATCAGAACTACTTAAAGTTCATAATCCAGTTAGAGTGAAACATCATTGTTCAGGGATATAGTACCGAAAAGCATTTTGTGGAGACAAATTGCCTCATAGGTTCTGGCTGAGATTTCCTTTCTGTGCACGTGGTTTCTCAAGGTTTTTCTTCTATTGTCCTATTTTTTTTTCAGGAGTTTTATATGAAGGGCCTTGGTTTAATATTCTTTGAACAATGTCTTGAGCTATTTGGATAATGGGTGCTATATAAATCTCATAAACAAATGGTAAATGTTAGAAAATATTAAATGGGAGTACATTAAAATGAAGTTTCATTATGCTGTGTTTGGCTTTGACAGTGTTCATAAACCATAGCATGTTTAGATTAAATTCATTTCCAATATAACACCAGCTCACCACATGTTTTGGAAATGATTTAAAAAATCCAAATTTCCCTTAGAGTGGTCATACTTTTCCTAAATATTTCAGCTTTAAGCTGCAGCTGAAAAAGTTTCAGTTGTAATATTCCAAATTATTCTTAAAAGGCATAGATTATTTACATGGTATATTAATATTATATCACTGGGGTACCAAAAATGAATTTTCAATTTCCCAAAGTTCATGGGTTCAAGCATAAAACATGGAAAAGCATGGTTTATGAAGCTGGTGGGACTAGATAAAAGAAAGTAAAGTGGCCTTCTATATGGGAAACTTGTGACTCAATGAGCTATCTTTGAATTGATGTCAATTAATTACAAGGATCGTACTAAGATCAGTAAACATATGTGATCAGCACCAAAAAACAAAGTCATAATTTTAACCTTCTGAGATTCTGAAAAATTGAAGTTTTTAATGCAGGTTGATTGGTAACCTACAGTCTGGCCAGAGCCTGTGTATGTATATATGTGTGTGTGTGTGTGTGTGAACATACACATATTTGTGTGGCAGGCATGTTATCCTTGTTTATATGTAACATTCAGAGCTTCCTGGTACAGGTAACATCAGTGTAGCAGGGAGGGAGGGAAGTTAATTAGATATGTTAATTCAAGGGCAAACACCAACTTTAACCAAAAACCATGAAATTAGACATCAGAAATTTATGGTACTGACAAAAGAGTACCAAACAAAATAAATTTTACACTTTCAGCAACAACTTGGCTAAATTAAGGCAACATTTTATAAAGACCAGGGCTTCTATTTTCCTAAAATGCATACTAAGCTCTCATAATTACTGGGAACTGTCCTACCTTGGCCATAGTAATTCAATAACATCCTTTTTCCTTCCCAGTGCCATGGAAACATGAAAATCAAGCTGCAACATTTTTTCGTGCTTCCTACCTTGTTGCTGAGTATCTTTTCTCTTAGGGCAAAATCAATAGTAGATTGTGGGAATGGAAACAAATCTATAAAACAGCTCTAACACTTAAGAAAATTGAAACTTACTTGAGAAATATGAGAAGGATATAAGCATACAAACATGCATATACATACACATATATCAAAAAATCCTTTTGAAAATTTGTGAGTCTCTATCCTGGGCATCCAAAAGAGTGTCTGCCAGTTAATACAACAACAATTTGTGAATAAATGTATTTTGGAAGTAATAGTTTAGACTCTACTTGCCTTTGCGGATTGGAAAAGACACCTGTCAATGATCAGTAATGTAGATATAAAAGTCTTCATGACAAAGACTAGTTTGACATATGGTTAGAATTTACATAGGCAGAGAGGTATATGGAGGATATGGCATAACATGAACAAAGATGCAGGAGTATAAAAAACATGATATGTGTGAAGGGAAGTAAGGGTAAGGGCTTGACTAGAAGAGTAACTTTAGCTCTTAGTTTATACCTATACAGGGTCATATAAGGTAGGGACAAGTTGTAGTTCGATTATTTGAAAAGGTCAATTGTTCTAGCACCATCAGATGGACTCTTCTTTATATACAGTGGTTAAGTGGCATACAGAAGATATGGAATTTGGTGTTTGGAATTTTTTGGTAAAATATATTTTTATCTTTATTGTTATACAGAACAAAGCAAATCTTTAGAGTTTGGTGTGCCTCTATCTTATCAAATCTTTCCACACCATTTGTTTATGGTGGACATTGTTGGTGTTCTCCCCAATAAAATTCCTACTTTCCCATTCCTAAACTTTTCCTAATTTTATTCAGGCACACAGCAGTCCCACACACATATAAATATTTAGACCTTGTGCTATGGAGATATTGACCCTGACCTCTCTAGGGGTCAGAATACTTTGAAGGTACTTCTCCCCCATGATGCTATGCCATAATGATTTTTTTTCACGAATTAATGTCTAAAGTAACCACCTCTTGATTTTTAAAATTTTATTGCACGGTCTGGTTCAAAAATAGTAATATGACCTAATTCAAGCAAAGACAGAAAATTTTTTAGTATGGAATTTTGGGAAAGACATTTTTTTTTTTTTTTGCCCTTACAAGAAGACCATCAAAAAAGAAACTCTCTCTTCCCTTGAATGACCGAGTATGCAGTAGAGAAGCCAGAACATGCTGCCTCAATTTTGCAATCACAGAGAAGATCAAAGGCCACTAGATTAAGCCAAAAGCTAGGCTTGAGCCACCTCTGAACTTCCAATGTATGTATCACTAAATTATCCTGTACTTGTAAAGCTTATATACATTTCTCTGTTATCTACAGCTGAAACCATCGTAATTAAAATGCAGAACTTTTTAAAAATCCAGTTAGAAGACTAAGCACAGATTATGGTTTTTTTCATATGTTATTCTATGGCAATCCCTCATAAAACATTTATGTGCAGATATTTTTTTCACAGTACAGATTGACCTTTTAGTATTCTAAAATCTTTCTATACTATGACACAATTTCTTGTTAGCATAAGACAAACTCAATTAACTCTGAGCATTTCTGTTACTTCAGATAAACCCAATGGCATGTCCTTAGAGGAAAGTAATTGGCTTCCCAGTATAATGAATATTTTATTAATTATAATGTATCTTCTGAACATGACAGACTACATGTGCCTTAAATTAACTTCATTTGAATTTAGGGAGCGTGGGGTGATACCTCCAAATTTATATTCCTCTTAAAATTAGACTTACTTCTCCCCAACTCTAGTTATTTATCCAGTCAAATGAATATATTTCTATAAAATAATCAAAGTGTCAAGGAAAACTACAGTATCTGTAGAGTGTAAGAAGATCATGGAATCAAATTTGATTTAAGCATATTTCAAGCCATAAGAAAAATAAATTTCTAGTTGGCTTTCCTTTTGAAAAATAGCTTTTCATACACTTATTGAAACATTTGAAGGACTTTATGAACTTTTAGCTTTATAATAAATAAGCTGCACACTTTTCTTGCATACACTGAAAATCACTTAAAGTGAAAGCAGGTCAGAGTATATATGATGTCATTTGAAAACACAGTGCTTGGTTCTCCTGTTTGTAGTTGCTTGAGGCTGCCTTTGTGCTACAAGAATGATTTAATTTACTTACAGGGTGTGTTCTGTTAAAAGATGGGTTCTCTCCCATAAATGTCCCATATCCTCTCTCTGCTTTAAAGAAGCAAAGTTATATTTGATGGTGTCATGAGCAGACCAACTGTGTTTTGCTGTTATGATTTTCATCATCAAGGACTCTCATGTTTATGTCAATAAGATGGACTCACACCAGAGATAGTTCAAGGAATTTAAATCAAGCTACTCTTTCCAGATGGGTCAACTCGAGGGATGACGGCACGACTTGCCAAAACCACAGAGCTACCTATTGTAAGAACTGCAGCCTAAATCCTGAAGCCCCAAACATCAGACTAGCTCAATCCAGCACTAGTTCTCTAAACATCCAAATATAAGAGAGGGCAAAAGCTCTGATCCTAAAATAATTATGATTATTTTAATAATGTCTTTATAATATAATACTATTTATAATAAACTTATAGACGCTATTTACATATTCTCATTCAGTCTTTATCAACTAGCACTTGATATTAATATTGTGCCAATATTACAAATAATGAAACTGATACAGAAATTAACATCAAATGTGGCACACAAGAACTTACATTTGAATTCTGAAATTACTAAATTCAGGACCTTCAACTTAAAACTTGTTCAGTAGATACCTTTCTCCATAAGTTTGGGAGAACAAATGATAACCTCCAATTTTATATATATATATATTATATATTATATATATATATATAATATATATATAATATATATACTGTTTTCTCTGCTTAAATATCCACATTCTCAACCATCAAATTTTTTTTGTTTTCACTAAGATAGTCTTTATTTTAATATTTCTTAGTTTTTTTTCTTTCTCCTTTCCCTTTCATACATTCACAGGTATAGACATTGCAATTTCTTTTGGGGTGCAATTCAAGCCACATATATCTCGTTTCCTGAACATGGCAACTATGTTTATGTTATGTAAACTTGGAGATCTCTGGCCACAACTGAATGGCTAAGGGGAGGATGACTGAAGTGGCCAATCAAAATTGGACCTCTTTTGTTTTTTGCACAAAAATATGGAATTTGGATACTGAGGTTCTCATTCATCTCTGTTAAGAGGTTGAACCAAGAAGTCATGGAAAGTCATGTGGCCCTCTTCACTCCAAAGTAGAAAAAGCTCTACTTCAGAGAGAGAGAGAAAAAAATGAAGGATACTTGGACCAGCAGAAGCAGAGTAAAGAAACTATAGATTTAGAGAGATGGATAGAGTAGGAATATGGGTTCAGATGGCTTTCCAGTGTGCAGTTCAGTCTATTATGGGGTGCTACCACTTCTCTGTCCTCATCTCCATGAGAAATCTCCAAACACACCCAATAAATTGTCTTTAAGCAATTTGAATACGTTCTTTTATAAAGTCACAGTAAATCAGATATTTTGAGAATCTCACATATAGAAACCATCATGCTTTCTTTGTGTGTACAGAAGTCCAAGTAACATTGGCAAACAGACATAAAAAGTAAAACCAAATAAATAAAATCAAAGAAAGAATTCCTGAGAAGGATGCATTATTTTATTCTCAAAAACTATTATACTGTTTTTAGGAATATTATTTATCATTTGGGCTTATACTAGATCAGAATTTGGTGTACTTGTACATTAATTTATTCAATTATTACTTTGAGAATGCTTACTGTGAGCAAGCATCATTGAAAAGCACTGACTGTACAAAAATTAAAAAAAAAATCAAAATCCCAGTTGTCCTTTTTAACAAACTGATACTAAAGTATATATGGAAATGAAAGGATGCAGATTAGTCAAAAAATCTTGAAAAAGAAGAACAAAGTTGGAAGATTCACACTTCCCAATTTCATAGCTTACTTAAAGATACAGTAAATAAGACAGAGTGGTACAGTTGCAAGGACAGACATATAGATCAAAGGAATAGAACTGAGAGTCCAGAAAGAAATCATGGAAGAAATTAAGGTTACTTGATTTTAGACAAAGGTACCATGACATTGCAATGAGGTAAGAATAGTGTTCTCAAAAAATGGTGCTGGGACAAGTGGATATCCACATAAAAATAAAGTTGGACCCTTACCACATTTCAGATACAAAAATTAACTCAAAATGGATTATAGACCTAAAACTCTTAGAAAAAATAGAAATAATTTTTGTGACCTTAGATTAGACATTGATTCTTAAATATTATACAACAAAACCAAGAAAAAATTAAATAAGTTGGACTTCTTCAAAATTAAACTCTTTTGTGCTCCAAAGCATACCATCAACAAAGTGAAAATACAACCCAGAAAATAGGTGAAAATACTTGCAAATCATAAATCTGACAAGGGACTTATATCCAGAATATAAAGAACTCTTACAACTAAACAACAAAATGACAAATAACCCAATTAAAAACTGAATAAAGAATTTGAATAGCCCTCTCTCCAAAGGAGATACAGAACTGTTCTATAAGAACATAAAAATATGCTCAATACTATTAGTCACTAGGGAAATGAAAATCAAAATCACTTAACACTCACTAGAATGGCTAAAATAAATGAGAAAGACAATAGCATGTGTTGTGGAGAATGTGGAGAAATTTGAACCCTCATACATTGATGGTGGAATTTTAAAATGGTACAGAAACTTTGGAACATTTTGGCAGTTCCTTAAAAATTTTATACATGGAGTTTCCATATGATCCAGCAATTCCACTCCTATGTATATTACCAACAGAAATAAAACATATGTTCATGCAAAAACATGCACATATGAATATCTATAGCAGTATTATTCATAGTAGCCAAGAACTGGAAACAGTTCAAATATCTATCAAATGTAAATAGATAACCAGAATTTAGTATATCCATATAGTTGGGTATTATTTGGAAATGAAGAAGGAATGACTTACTGAAACATGCTACAACATGAATGAACTTTGAAAACATTCTGCTAAACAACAAAAGCCAGTCACAAAAGACCACATATTGTATGGTTATGAAATTACTAGAATAGGAAAACCCATGGAGACAGATAACACATTCTTGTTCTAGGGTCTTTGGGTGGGGAGGGATGGAGAGTAGCTGTTAATGGGCACAGGATTTCTTTTGGGGTTATGAAATATTCTGAAATTAGATAATGATGATGGTTGCAGAACTCTGTGGATATACTAAAAGAAGCACCTGAATTGCACATTTTAAAAGGGTGAATTTTATGGTTTGTGAATTATACGTCAGTAGGCTATATAAAAATTTAAAATAATGAAACACCTAGTAAGTTACAGATCTGGACCATGAACCCATGCAATCTTGTGTCAGAACTGTGTACCCTAACCAACATTTAATTTTCATATGGAACATGAGTTTTACAGACCTCCTCTGCAAGTGTTGATCCTTTCAGTGGCTCTATGTGTAGACAGGTAGCAACGACCATCTTAATACTGAGAATGAGGTGAAATGGCTTTAAGTAAATGACAGTAAAGAAGACAGAACTCATGAGTGTGTTGGTAATAAGACTGAAAACCAAGTCTTTGCTTCCTAAATCCAAGATGGCTTTCTTCATCTCATTACCCCATGCTGCTGCTAGGTAGATTAGATCTGAATATGTTTTTGTACTGGTTTTTGTTCATATGTTAATAATTTTTACTTCCTGAAATTTGTTTTAATAAATGATGAATTCTCTCTTTTGCCTTCTGAAATCTGTGCAAATGCTGAGTGCTGAAATAAAATTTGCAGACATCTGAATAGATGTGATAAGATTTCTCACAAGTTTATATTTATCACGTTTATATTCTGATGATGATAGCAATTTAACCTCCTAAGTCAACTCAATTTCAAGTCTCTGGCCTTTGAAATGGAAGGTTCCTAACAATTACACTTATTTAAGCATGAAGTTAATAAAGAAATAAGCATGTTGCATGCACACACAAAGTATGTTCCAAGATAATGTATTAAACCAATGTGGAAATGTAGCCATGACCAATATATTTCTCTTAATATTGATTCGCTGGCAAACCAATATCTTTTACATAGTTTTTATTTCATATGGAAACCATTCATTATCTTAGTAAACATCCAAAGCACAAACAAATCAATGGACTATGCCCACCAACAAATATATTATACATATAAGTCAATAAAATTGTTGCATGCAACTATTTTTTCACATATGTGGCAGTCTAATTTTGTCAGGCTCTTACAAATATCACAGTTGATTTTTTTCCAAAAAAAGGCACTCAACTTGGATAATCAACATTACAATTTAGGGTTTCTCCCCTTTATTGTACCAAATATGTATATTGGATATTACAAGATCTTATGGCTCTATCAATTTCTGGTACATTAATTGTTGATATGCAAATACCACCTTTACTACTTTTTAACCTTAAAGTATGGATATTTTAGTATCAAAAGAAAGCCAACAATCTGAATGGACCAGAAGGGATATCATTTCCTGGTTCATGTAAGAGCAGCTTGTGAAAAGAAAGTAATTACTGCTTTACAGCACTAGGTTATTTCTAAGAGGTAATTAATTTCTTTGGTTCTTAATAACAATAATAGAAGTGCACACTTCCACTTGAAACCAGTTTGGAGACTTTTCACAGAAGTGACTAACCTTATATTTGCTTAGAAACTTGCATTGTTCATTAATGGAGCTCCATTTTTATTTTACTATCATATTTTTACCACACTGTTAAAATTTGACTTCATATCCAAGATGAAACTGCATCTAAAGTGTAAATTATTAGAACTCATGCAGTCTGGCAGTTCCAATGGGAAAGGCCAGCTGCCATGTAGACCCCATGCAACTCCTCTTCCTTGGAAGAAGGGTACCACCTTGACATTGTGAGGGATACTTTCTGATGTCTCCATACCTATAAATATAGCAGACCTTAGAGGCCACCTTTCTGTACATCTGTTTTAAAAGAGCCAACCTACTATAAAAAATGGCATTAACCTTTAATTTTAATTCCTTTCTCTTAGTCTAGGCTTCTGGATTGCTCACTCAGTATAAAATCATGCAGCATGTTATTACGGTGTCATCAGCATGAATAATGGATTCCACACTCGTGGAGATGAACCTCAGAAAGAAGGGTTACCAATATGGCCATCATTGTTTACATGGGCCTTTTAAATGGAATGTTCTGGACATCTGAAGCACTGAAAGTGACTAGTCTGAAAAGCTATGACAGTAGTTTTAAAAATGCCATGGATTTTGAATGCTCCAAGGAGCATTAATAAAATGCCATGATCCTTAAAAGTGAATGTTGACTTTTCTGTTTTCCTGACAGTGAAACTGAAATGGATGGAGGTGGTTGGTAGTGTGAGAGTCGTATAAAAATAGTAGCTCCAGCACTGGTTGCTCTTGGGTTATTGAACCTTGAGCTGGAGGTACAACAGTGAAATTTCAATGTAAGTGATGTTTCTCAGAAATGTCACATCTACCCGTCACATGTGCCTCTGCTATTTCCCTACAATTATTTGTGTGCTCCCAGAATTCAGCTGTCATCTTTGCATTTGTAAAGAAGAAATACTTGCATTTCAAAAATAAACATTCTAGAGACACTTCTCTTTTAAAGTGAATTAACATAAATATTAATAAGATCGCTTCATTATTAAGCATTGATAGTTTCCTCTCATTCACATGAGAGAAACTTGTAATGTTATATATGCCTTAGATAGATAAAGAACACTAGCTCTTATATGATGCTAGTTAAATTTGTTCTCAATTAGGACAATTTTTAAGCGGTCAGAGAAGTTTATTAACTTAATACAGCCTGACTTTCAGTGGCAGTAGAAAGCCTCTACACCTAATATGAATTATTTTTTCAGCAGAGGTATGAAACAGACTAACTGAAAGTTAGTATCCTGTGCCAGATAGCTTCATTTTGCCCCTTTCTAATCACTTTCCTTCCTTCTCTACTATGGTCTCTTCCTTGGAAGACTAACTTGCAGGGATTATATTAAAAGGTCCTTTATGCTCTAACATGTGATAGAGGAAAGTAAGAAAGTGAAGACAGAATATTTAGCCCCTGAGATCCCTCCTTGTGAGTTTACATTGAGCTGGCCATGTTCCTCTACCAATGGTGACTACTCTTCTCAAAAGTGTTGACGATACAATTATCTCCTTTTAGGTTCTGCTAACCAATCCCTCTCTCATCCCTTTAGACCTAGGCGTGGTATCACGTTGTTTATATAAATTCTGCATTACTGCACTATTCCTTCTGATTTCCTGATAACTACACCTTTATAAATTAACCACTTTGTAAATAAACCCTCTTTGTTTTATCCTATTCCCATGGTTCATCTGTTTCCTGTTGGGACCTGACGGATCCTATAGCATAATTTGGAATCAAATGGAGACTTGCTTTTTCTCTACAATCTCTACATAAAAATTTACTCAAATATCTAGGTCTAGTCTCCTCAGAATATGAAGATCCAAAATATCCACCGAAATGCTTCACTGTTTATTCTTTTTCTTTTCTTTCTTTCTTTTTTTTTTTTTTTTGATGGATAGCCAAAGTCTGTGCTTACCCCAAATGGGAAAATATAGCCATAGGAAGTCTTTGTTATCATCATCTAGTATTATTTTTAGCATGCAGAGATATCCTTTCTAGGCTGAGAAAGATATCAGACACACATCTAAACTAACTGAATTGAGAGGAAACTTTCCATTCATAGTCCAACAAAATACATATTCAAGGTCCTGGCATTTTCGGGTTTTTTTACCAAGTAACCATCAAATACATTTTGACCTGCTCCAAATAAAGTTAAAAATAACAATTGATATCTTCCTAAAGTACAATTTATTTTAAAACTTCTAATACTTTTCTCATTAAAATACATTTACATTAGAAGTTTCATATAATAGAAATAAACAAAAGAAAACTGGTTTCCAGAAATCAACTCCCTCTTGACTTGATAGCATCTCACTGGTTGTTCTTTTTCACCATCATTTGCTGATTCCTTCTTTTATTACTGGTCTCTTAACTCAGAGGTAAACCTTCCTTTATCTGTCTCTACACACTCCGTTAGTTTTCTGAGCCAATCTTATTACTTTAAATACCTTTTATATGCCAATGACTTCTAAATTTATCTCCAGCATGAATCTCTCACTGAACTCCTGACTCATTTATCAAACTACTTACTCAATTGCTCCACTTGGGTATCTCATAAACATCTCACACTTAACACTTCCCAGACAAAACTGCTGATCTCAACTCTACGCACTCCACTCACCATCTTTTCTGTCTCCTGGGTCCTCAGTCTAAAGTTGGAGCTTTTCTTAGCTGCTCTCTTTCTTTCATACTCCACGTCCAATCCATCAGAAGATCCTGTTAATTTACATTAAAAACATATGGAGGATCCAACTCCTTCTCACCATTTCCATTATTATCTCTCTGGTCCAACCTGCCATCATGTCTGTTGTTAAATGTTGCACTGGGCTTCTAATTGGATTCCTGATTCCATATCCCCCCGCCTACAGACCCCCAAACTGGCTATCATCGCTACTGCATCCAGGGTGATCAAGTTAAAACTGAGGTCAGGTGATGTCTCCCTGTTTATAATCATCCACTGATAGCCCTCTGGATTCATTTCCTAGGGCTGCCAAAACAAAGTACCACAAACTAGGTGGCTTAAAACAACAGAAATTTATTATTGCACAGTTATGGAAGCTAAAGTTGGAGATAAGTTGTCAGCAGGGCTGTGTTCTCTCTGAGTACACTGGGAAAGAATCCTTCATTGCCTCTCTCCTTGCTGCTGGGGGTTGCTGGTAATCCTTAGCACTCCTTGGCTTGTAACTGCATTGTTCAATCTTTGCCTCCACCTTCACTCGGCCTTCTTCCCTGCGTCTCCTCCTACAGAAGTCCCTCTCATTCCTCCTATAAAGACACTAGTCATTAGATTTAGGGCCCACTCTAATGCCCTAAATTAAGTATAATCTCAGCTTAACTTGATTACTCTGCAAAGGCCTTATTTCCAAATAAGGTCCACATTCACAGGTTCCTGGTATATAAGAATTTGGGTGGGATATTATTCAACCAGTACCTTCCTCCATTCCATTTAGAGCAGGTACTTAATTGGTGCAATTTTGTTCCCTAGAGGATATCTGGCAACATCTGGAGACGTTTTTGGTGTTCACAACTGGAATTAGCTATGAGCACCTAGAGGTTAGAGACCTGGGATGTTATTAAACATCAAAATGTTGAGGTATTTATGCCAATTTATTTTGGTTCTAAATAAAGTTAAATAAATAAATATTATGGGGAAAATAATACACATTCATTGTTTATTACTTGGGACAGAGACATTAACTTTCTAGAAAATAAGGTTGTTCTCTACAAAAATAAATTTATACTTCTACTTGTTATTTGTTGAATAATTGCTGAATAATATTTGTATCTCTCTAATTTAATTTTCTTTGTGCTATGTTAAAAAACAAGGTAGCAGGCCCCAAAATGGAGTCTCTTATGCCAAGACCCATGTCACCAATTGGAGACTAAATTACAGTTTTGGATCTCCCAGAAATGGAATCTTAAACCAGTCAGGAATCACTTGCTCAGCACAAGTCAGGTAATCTGCCTGACAGACCCCTGTCATCCTTTAAAGAAAAGTAGCCTTGCAATAAACAACACCGTTTTTTGCCCAGAATAACTTCCTTGTTCCCACTCCCTGTTGTCAGTAAATATCTTTCATTTTGTACAGTTCCTCGGAGCTCCTTTCTATCTGCTAGATTGGATGCTGCCAGCTTCGAATTGAGTTTTGTTCAAATAAACTCTTAAAAATTTTAATATGCCTTAGTTTATGTTTGAACAAAAGCTTAGCTCTGGTGGTAATTAAGTTAGATGAGCAAACTATGAACTATTCCTGAAACATGTTTACCCAACTGGTAAACATCTATGATAGCTGCCTTCCAGGACTGTATTCAGATAAGGCATATAAATCCTAAGAGAGAATACTATGTGGCTTGTAGTATGAAATTCATAATTATTAATTCCCACCCTCTCCCTCTTAAGTCACCATTCCTCCTTAAGTAAAGAACTTGTATATACCAGGGTCTTTACAGATATTGTTGAATATGTGGAACAACAAAATGATATTTAACCCATGAGACAAAACCAGGTCTTTATAAAGTTTAAAAGCATCATATGCTTAATTCTATCATTTTATTATATTGCTATTATTATTAATCTTATTGATATTATTATTTTAGTTTCATCAATTGCACTCGTATATTTTAACTCTTGATTCTGTTCTGAAAACAAATAATAACTAAATTCATTTCTTTTTATTTCCAGTAGGTCATTGAATATTGCACTGTTTATGAAATCAAAATATCTTGAAATTTTGGCTCAATCCCTATTTGCGGCACTCAGATACAGAGTTAAGTGGAATTTGGAAAAGGGCAATAAAAACATGAAAAGGCCTGACAGACTTGATTTATGAGTTCAGATTAACATAATTAAAGAGTAGATATTTTAGGGATTAAAGAAAATAATCCTAAAGGGAAACTATCATGAAAAAACAAGCGTAACTACTGCAACTGTGTAAGATGGTGAACTACATCACAGAGAAAGAGAAACAATGGATATATTTGTTAAAAAAGTTTAACACTGCACCACAAAGAAACCTAGAAAAAGCACATTTAGACTAAAGATCAGAAATTATAACCTAAGTGAACCTCATGACAGCTGTGGAATATTGTCCCTCGGGAAACAAGAAGGGGCTAAATATCTCAATTACTTAAAATTGAATGAAACTAAGAAATTAGAAACCATTTTGCTTTTGGTCAAAGATTAAGACTACTTCATAAATTTTGTGTTTTTATATTCTGTTTTTTAATTATACACATGCATGTATACTTGAAAACATTCTGGGCAGAAGTACATTTATTAAACTCTGGAGAGAGAGGATATTTAGATTTCTGTTAGAGTTATGGTAGATAAGTACCATGTCAGAGAACATGGCTGCTTCCTTTAGATAGCAAAAAGAGAGACTAGAAGTCAACTCTTTATTTTCTTGCCCGTTGGTATTTTGTCAAAGTCTAAAATATAAAACCCAGAAGTGACCCGTTCAGCACGTGAACAGAAGGTTCACTGGGATAATTAAAGCAAGGGCTTGCTCCACCTGGATAGATGATCTAATGGGAATTTATAGCTTTTCTAAAAGCAATTCCAAAGATGCGTAAACCCCATCTTACCCAATTTCTCTTAACCTTTGCTGTAAAATCTTTCCATCTTTCAAGAATTTCAAGTCCTCTTAACCAGGCTTAATTAAGTTGTCTCAAACAAAGTACAAATAAGAAAAAAAATTGGCATATAATACATGATACTTACTGTAAGAAGGACCGAATGCCTTACCTTGATTCATCCTCTTCCTTCTCTTTGAGGAAGGAAAGTAAAGTGTTCTTTCTCAGGTTGGGTCATCACAGCTATGAACATGACACATGATAATTTATGGTGAGAATTTTTGCTTGTCAGTTTTCAGTGGACTGCGGATAATGGCAGGAACGTGGTTACTCTGAAGACATCTTCTGAGCAACCCTCTGACATCTGGAAAGAAAAGGGAGACTGAAATAATCTGTGCTTGAGCTTTCCATGTGAAATGTCCAATTAAAATAGCCTTTGCTTGCTGTATTTTTTTTTGGTTTCAAATAGAAAAAGATCCACTTTTCTGGATTTTTTAAAAAACAAACTAGAGGAATTCTTATTTGAAATGTGAAATTAAGTTCCCATTCCAGCTAAATGGTCAAGATCAGTGATATCGTGGTAATCTGTGAATCTTTCAAGACAGACGTTTAATTTCCATGCTGAACTACTTTCATCACGAATGAAGCAGTGGGTTAAAAGAGCTGCTCTGCCCCTTGGGTCTTGTGGGAATAGCTAATTTAACAAAAAAATAGCATTGTTTTATGTCCCCTATGCTACTGAACATGTGTTAGACTCTAGATGTGTATTGTTGATTCAATTTCTCCATCTTTTTTATAGTTAATGCACTTAATGTCCTTAAAATATACTCAGAAATAGACTTTATTTAGATTAAATCTTTACATTTCTTAACAATTATAAATATACATGGTTTCTAAGAGTTTTTCTTCTCTCTTCAAATATTTGAACAGATTAGATGTGTTCACCATTAAACAAGAAATAAGGAATAGACACACATTTCTAATAGGACCAGAGAGATAACAATTGGTAAACCAAGAGAGATATTATTTCAAAACACTCGTTACTAACTGGAAATTAATTGTGATGCTGAAAGTCTAGTTACCTTTGATGAAATTTAATGAATATGTTAACATTGTTAAAACTGCCAAGTATTAGCATTGATTTTGGCTAAAGTTTAATTTCCTGTTTATAAACTTATACAAGCTTGGGATTTCAGTGTCTATGAGATTTTCTGAACTTCAAACTTGACAAAAAAATTTATTCTCCCATTCTCAGTTTTATCTCTCTCCTGGACTATGTTTTAAAGTGATAAAAAGTACAATGATTAGATTACTTCTTAAAGCTTGATAGTGGTCCAGACAGCTGAGTTTGCACAATGGTGGCTAATAATAGAAACAGAGAAATGTTAGTTCAGGATGGTTTTTATTTCTTGAGACCAAGTTCATAAAACCCTAGGCTAAAATATTGTAATTCCCATTGATAAAGTAGTTTATTTAAGCTTTGTTTGAGTTCCTTAAAGCAAATTAGTTGCTCAAATAATAATTTATGAAGTGCACATAACTCTATTGAACTTAATTTATAGGCTCTGATTAACAAAATTAAAATATAGAAGTACAATTATTTATAACGACATTATGATTCTAGTATATTGATTTTATAAATATTATAAAGTGTACTTGTTTGACATGATACTTAAGACACATGTTCAAGTTATATTTCTTAGAATTAATATCAACCAGTTCTATCAAGATAAACATTCCATCTAGAGTTTATATCAGATCTGAAGTTTAGGTAAATACATATATAATATAGCATTATATGTGTATATAATATATATGTTAATCTCCTGATATACATGTACTCCAGATCTCAGAAATCAAATATATTGAATTTTTTCTATCATTCCTAATTTAAACTATGGTTGATTTAAACTATGGATTAAAAATTATGTTGTGAAACTTCACTCTTTTAGAAATAATATTACTCTTTCAAGAAGTCAAATTTCTTTCAGTGTGATTATACTTTGTGGATATTACACATATTTATAAAATCCTGTTGCTTGATGCTTTTCCACTTGGATTTAATTCAGTAGCTTACTGTTACATTTTAAGGTCTGTGTTTGCCTTTTCAATGACTGCATTTATAATTTAAAAAGCTACTACTATACATGATTGGCATTAAGTGGACATTTTATAACCCACCAGCTAAAACCTATATATACACTGGCTTCCTGATCTAGAACACTTATTTATTAAAAAACATATCTTTTAGTTTCTAAGGTTCTTATGAAAATAAAGAATATAGTGTTCCTGGCATTTAAAACAGGAAGTCTAGTTGTGTGTTCAATAGCAGCTCCAGCCTTGCCACCAGGAAGGAAAGGAGACAGGTCACACCTTTTCTCAGGTGAGTGACAGAGCACCTCCTCCTCAATATGAAAGCACTAGACTCTGCTCTGCACCCAGTGTTAAAACTGCAAAGTTTTCGGAAGGGGGCAAGATGGCGGAAGAGTAAGACGCAGAGATCACCTTCCTTCCCACAGATACATTAGAAATACATCTACACGTGGAACTGCTCCTACAGAACACCCACTGAACGCTGGCAGAAGACGTCAGACCTCCCAAAAGGCAAGAAACTCCCCACGTACTTGGGTAGGGCAAAAGAAAAAAGAAATAATAGAGACAAAAGAATAGGGACGGGGCCTGCACCAGTGGGAGGGAGCCGTGAAGGAGGAAAGGTTTCCACGCACTAGGAAGCCCCTTCGCGGGCGGAGATGGGGGGTGGCAGAGGGGGAAGCTTCGGAGCCACGGAAGAGAGCACAGCCACAGGGGCGCGGAGGGCAAAGTGGAGAGATTCCCACACGGAGGAGCGGTGCCGACCAGCACTCACCAGCCCGAGAGGCTTGTCTGCTCACTCGCCGGGGCGGGCGGGGCTGGGAGCTGAGGCTCGGGCTTCGGTTGGATCGCAGGGAGAGGACTGGGGCTGGCGGCGTGAACACAGCCTGAAGGGGTTAGCACACCACAGCTGGCTGGGAGGGAGTCCGGGAAAAGGTCTGCAGCTGCTGAACAGGCAAGAGACTTTTTCTTGCCTCTTTGTTTCGCGGTGCTCTAGGAGAGGGGATTCAGAGCACCGCCTAAATGAGCTCCAGAGACGGGCGCGAGCCGCGGCAATCAGCGCGGACCCCAGAGGCGGGCATGGGACGCTAAGGCTGCTGCTGTTGCCACCAAGAAGCCTGTGTGCGAGCACCACACCGCTCCTCCCGGGAGCCTGTGCAGCCCGCCACTGCCAGGGTCCCGTGATCCGGGGACAACTTCCCCGAGAGAACGCACAGCGCACCTCGGGCTGGTGCAACATCACGCCGGCCTCTGCCGCCGCAGGTTCGCCCCGCCTCCTCCGTACCGCTCCCTCCCCCTGGCCTGAGCGAGCCAGAGCCCCCGAAGCAGCTGCTCCTTTAACCCCGTCCTGTCTGAGCGAAGAACAGACGCCCTCAGGCGACCTACACGCAGAGGCGGGGCCAAATCCAAAGCTGAACCCCAGGAGCTGTGCGAACAGGGAAGAGAAGGGGAAATCTCTCCCAGCAGCCTCAGAAGCAGCGGATTAAAACTCCACAAACAACTTGATGTGCCTGCATCTGTTGAATACCTGAATAGACAACGAATCATCCCAAATTCAGGAGGTGGACTTTGGGAGCAGGATATATTAATTTTTCCCCTTTTCCTTTTTTTGTGAGTGTATATGTGTATGCTTCTGGGTGAGATTTTGTCTGTATAGCTTTGCTTTATAATAGCTTTATTATATTTTATTTTATTTTATCCTCTTTCTTTCTTTCTTTCTATTTTTTCTCCCTTTTACCCTGAGCCGTGTGGATGAAAGGCTCTTGGTGCTCCAGCCAGGCATCAGGGCTGTGCCTCTGAGGTGGGAGAGACAACTTCAGGACACTGGAACACAAGAGACCTCCCAGCTCCACGTAATACCAAATGGCAAAAATCTCTCAGAGATCTCCATCTCAACATCAAGACCCAGCTTCACTCAACGACCAGCAAGCTACAGTGCTGGACACCCTATGCCAAACAACAAGCAAGACAGGAACACAGCCCCATCCATTAGCAGAGAGGCTGCCTAAATCATAATAAGGCCACAGACACCCCAAAACACACCACCAGATGTGGATGTACCCACCAGAAAGACAAGATCCAGCCTCATCCACCAGAACACAGGCACTAGTCCCCTCCACCAGGAAGCCTACACCACCCACTGAACCAACCTTAGCCACTGGGGACAGATACCAAAAACAACGGGAACTACGAACCTCCAGCCTGTGAAAAGGAGACCCCAAACACAGTAAGATAAGCAAAATGAGAAGACAGAGAAACACACAGCAGATGAAGGAGCAGGGTCAAAACACACCGGACCTAACAAATGAAGAGGAAATAGGTAGTCTACCTGAAAAAGAATTCAGAATAATGATAGTAAGGATGATCCTAAATCTTGGAAATAGAATAGACAAAATGCAAGAAACATTTAACAAGGACGTAGAAGAACTAAAGAGGAACCAAGCAACGATGAAAAACACAATAAATGAAATTAAAAATACTCTAGACGGGATCAATAGCAGAATAACTGAGGCAGAAGAATGGATAAGTGACCTGGAAGATAAAATGGTGGAAATAACTACTGCAGGGCAGGATAAGGAAAAAAGAATGAAAAGAACTGAGGACAGTCTCAGAGACCTCTGGGACAACATTAAACGCACCAACATTTGAATTATAGGGGTCCCAGAAGAAGAAGAGAAAAAGAAAGGGACTGAGAAAATATTTGAAGAGATTATAGTTGAAAACTTCCCTAATATGGGAAAGGAAATAATCAAGTCCTGGAAGCACAGAGAGTCCCATACAGGATAAATCCAAGGAGAAACACGCCAAGACACATATTAATCAAGCTATCAAAAATTAAATATAAAGAAAACATATTAAAAGCAGCAAGGGAAAAACAACAAATAACACACAAGGGAATCCCCATAAGGTTAACATCTGATCTTTCAGCAGAAACTCTGCAAGCCAGAAGGGAGTGGCAGGATATACTTAAAAGTGATGAAGGAGAAAAACCTACAACCAAGATTACTCTACCCAGCAAGGATCTCATTCAGATGTGATGGAGAAATTAAAACCTTTACAGACAAGCAAAAGCTGAGAGAGTTCAGCAGCACCAAACCAGCTTTACAACAAATGCTAAAGGAACTTCTCTAGGCAAGAAACACAAGAGAAGGAAAATACCTACAATAACAAACCCAAAACATTTAAGAAAATGGGAATAGGAACATACATATCGATAATTACCTTAAATATAAATGGAATAAATGCTCCCACTAAAAGACACAGACTGGCTGAATGGATACAAAAACAAGACCCATCTATATGCTGTCTAAAAGAGACCCACTTCAGAACTAGAGACACATACAGACTGAAAGTGAGGGGATGGAAAAAGATATTCCATGCAAATGGAAATCAAAAGAAAGCTGGAGTAGCAATTCTCATATCAGACAAAATAGACTTTAAAATAAAGACTATTACAAGAGACAAAGAAGGACACTATATAATGATCAAGGGATTGATCCAGGAGGAAGGTATAACAATTGTAAATATTTATGCACCAACATAGGAGCACCTCAATACATAAGGCAAATACTAACAGCCATAAAAGGGGAAATCGACAGTAACACAATCATAGTAGGGGACTTTAACACCGCACTTTCACCAATGGACAGATCATCCAAAATGAAAATAAATAAGGAAACACAAGCTTTAAATGATACATTAAACAAGATGGACTTAATTGATATTTATAGGACATTCCACCCCAAAACAACAGAATACACATTTTTCTCAAGTGCTCATGGAACATTCTCCAGGATAGATCATATCTTGGGTCACAAATCAAGCCTTGGTAAATTTAAGAAAATTGAAATCGTATCAAGTATCTTTTCCGACCACAATGCTATGAGACTAGATATCAATTACAGAAAAAGATCTGTAAAAAATACAAACACATGGAGGCTACACAATACACTACTTAATAACGAAGTGATCACTGAAGAAATCAAAGGGGAAATCAAAAAATACCTAGAAACAAATGACAATGGAGACACAATGACCCAAAACCTATGGGATGCAACAAAAGCAGTGCTAAAAGGGAAGTTTATAGCAATACAAGCCTACCTCAAGAAACAGAAAACATCTCGAATAAACAACCTAACCTTGCACCTAAAGCAATTAGAGAAAGAAGAACAAAAAAACCCCAAAGCTAGCAGAAGGAAAGAAGTCATAACGATCAGATCAGAAATAAATGAAAAAGAAATGAAGGAGACAATAGCGAAGATCAATAAAACTAAAAGATGGTTCTTTGAGAAGATAAACAAAATTGATAAACCAGTAGCCAGACTCATCAAGAGAAAAAGGGAGAAGACTCAAATCAATAGAATTAGAAATAAAAAAGGAGAAGTAACCACTGACACTGCAGAAATACAAACGATCATGAGAGATTACTACAAGCAACTCTATGCCAATAAAATGGACAACCTGGAAGAAATGGACAGATTCTTAGAAATGTACAACCTGCCAAGACTGAACCAGGAAGAAACAGAAAATATGAACAGACCAATCACAAGCACTGAAATTGAAACTGTGATTAAAAATCTTCCAACAAACAACAGCCCAGGACCAGATGGCTTCACAGGCGAATTCTATCAAACATTTAGAGAAGAGCTAACACCTATACTCTCAAACTCTTCCAAAAAATTGCAGAGGGAGGAACACTCCCAAACTCATTCTATGAGGCCACCATCATCCTTATACCAAAACCAGACAAAGATATCTCAAAAAAAGAAAATTACAGGCCAACATCACTGATAAACATAGACACAAAATCCTCAACAAAATACTAGCAAACTGAATCCAACAGCACATTAAAAGGATCATACACCATGATCAAGTAGGATTTATCCCAGGGATGCAAGGATTCTTCAATATGTGCAAATCAATTGATGTGATACACCATATTAACAAATTGAAGAATGAAAAGCATATGATCATCTCAATAGATGCAAAAAAAGCTTTTGACAAATTTCAACACCCATTTATAATAAAAGCTCTCCAGAAAGTGGGCAGAGAGGGAATCTGCCTCAACATAATAAAGGCCATATATGACAAACCCACAGCAAACATTATTCTCAATGGTGACAATCTGAAAGCATTTCCTCTAAAATCAGAAACAAGACAAGGGTGCCCACTCTCGCCACTATTATTCAACATGGCTTGTCTTTTTTTTTTTTTTTTGGCTTGTCTTTTAATTTTATATCAGATTAAGAAGGGGCTTCCATTCACTTATTCAATCAATTAGCTACTGTACGCTAACTGTATATGCATGTCAGACATTATGTTCCATGTTGGAACTACCAGTTGCCTGATTAGCTGGCTGAATGGCAAAAAAAGCCGCACGCACGCACACACACACACACACACACACACACACAAGTTCACACAAGAGCCTCCACTTCTAGTTTACCTGTAATCTGGCCATGCTTTCAAAATTATTGGCAGATACCACCCCTGCTAAGTTTTCAACATTCCTGCTATTCCTTCTTTTTCTTCCTTGAATGGTTCTCTGAAGTTCTTCTCTGAAGTTTCTCCAGACAGCCTCCGTCCCCTGAAGCCTCAGAACATGTTAAGACTTCTTTTCTCTCTGCTCCACAGACCCAGCCTGCACCCAAGATAGGACAGTTTTGTAGCACTCTGTTTATCTGTCTGTCTCCCCCTCTAGACAGTGAGAGACTCGAGGGCAGAATTTTCTCTGTGATCATCCACATATCACGAAAGCCTGTCTCAGAGTTTGGCAGAAAACGTATTGGAAGAGAGGAGAGAAATGAAGTGAAATGAAATGAATTGAAATAGACATCCTAGACAAGAGCCATGGAGTCTCCTTGTCAGCCTCCTATGCAGCAGTTCCAGTTTCTCCAGAATGTGTGTGTTGGGAGTGGGGCTGGGAGGTGTTGTCGTCTAGATATGAGATTCAAACACATTCCAATAATTTATTGTAATCTCTTTTCTTAAAGCTAAAGCATAATGCTTTGTCAGTAAAGGTATAAACAAAACAAAACAAAACAAAAATATATCACTAACAATCACAACTAAACACCTGGTATTTGAGATTTTTGGCAAAGGCCTCCAGTGGAGGGTCAAGCTGAGCCCACGCCAGTCTCCTGAGGGAGCCATTCAGTGATCTCGGTTAAACAGAACAAAGGGAGGATCTATTGCCTGGCTGTGAAATGGTGCTCTTTCAACCTGGTGTCTGTCAAGATAGGAAGAAGATAATGCCATTTTACATCATTTACAGTGAGGCTGGCGCAGCAGGAAGCAGGGCGGTGGAAAGTGCACCGCTCACATTGCTTCCTTGAGGCTCTCCTGGCCTCAGAAACAATGCATATTTCTCTGAGGATTAGCTGGCTGAATAGCAAAAGAACCACACACACACACACACACACACACACACACACACACACACACCCCAAAGGGAGCAAAGCCAAGACAGAGGAAAAGAGAATGAAAGTTCTCTGCCCTAAGACTGAAAATAAATTTAAACTTCTTACCTTAACAAGGTAAACGATATCTGAATTCTTTTCAATTTCATGTGCAAAAAATAGTGAATAGGAGTGAAAATGCTATTTTAAAGGGAATCTTTTTAAAGCAATAGTACTAATTTAAAAATATAACTGCAAATCATCCATCATTTAACCACCCTGATTCAAAACAATATGTATTAATGCATGTTATCTAAAACACTTGTGCATGTTTACATAATCATACATTTAGTATGAAATAGATTATTTTAATTATCAGATCAATAATTTTTTGTTTTATTTTAGTAGCTGAATAAATTTTTATTGTGCCTATGTGACTTATTTTACATATCCTAGGGAAATCGTTGCATCCTATTGAGGCTATATTAGATAATCCTGCAACAAACATCCACATATCATATATTTTGTCTGCTTAGGATAAAGTCCAGGGCTAGAATTCCTTAATCACAAGATATGACTATTGCTAGGGGTCTTGTTTTACACTAACATATTGCTTATTCAGAGTCTTCTTTGTGGTTATCATGCCAAGGGTGATGGATGAGCACATCGGGTTCACCAGCTCATACTAATGCCTTTTCATTTTTCAATAATACATTTATTTAATAGATCTAAAGTGTTGTTTTGGTTGTTTATATCTTATGAGTTTTTAAATTAGGTGTGACTAATTCGTTCATGTACTCTGTCCATGTATTTATTAGTGGATTGATATTATAGATTGAGTAAAGTCTTTACACAGAGTAGAGGTTTGGCATTTTTAAAGTATTAAGTATATAAAACTTTTGAATATGAATATATTAAATATCTTCAAATTTTCTTTGGGGGTATTGCCATCATTGAAAAGCAGAGAATGTTAAATTGCTCCCCAGTTTTGATGGTTTCTATTTTGTTTTGGCCAGTCTTGTTTTCCCCTACACTTTGTTTTTAATGTAAAACTCTTTAATCCACTTGAAATTTACCTAGTAGGATGGTACAGTAAAAGGATTAAATTTCTTCCTCCATAATTTTTTAAAATCGGAATTGTTATTCCATTATCTTGGCATCATTTATCACGTAATCTTTTCTGACTCCCCTAATTTTAAAGCTCACTTTTTTATACATAGTGAACCTTTATATATCATTGGATCTATTTATGGTTTTTCATTGATATGTGCTTTCATTTTGTGCAAGTATTATATTATTTTGAATATTGTTGCACTTTAACAGGGCTTGCAGCATTACATTGGGTTTTACCCCCATTCTCCCTTAACCCTTTTAAAAATATTATTGTCTTTTTATTTTGTGATGTCACTTTTAAAAAAACACTAGATTTTAAATTACCATAAGTTGAAATAATCTTTAGATATTCTCCAGTATGTGATCAATATCAAATTTCACTAAGCAAATCACAGAACATTTTAAAGTTGGATTTAGATTTGTTTTTAAGAATCGGTCTTGTTTTTTTTTAAAAAATGGAAATATTATAAAATTTTCAGGACATCCTCTTCAGGATTTATTTTAGAGATTCTTGTATTTAGGAGTTTTTCCTTGGAAATGACATCATGGATAGTCACTCAAATAAGTCTGTTTTACTGCCTGTCGTCATATTTAGATTTTAGACCCTCTAAGTATTACCCATCTTGATAATTCACATAATTCAGCAGACTGAACAGCCAAGGACAATTATCTATTTTTTAGATTTATTAACATAACAAAATATTGTCCTGATGTGCCTTTGATTAAACTAGAGAATTCTGATATATTTATATAAATTATTTTTGTATTAAATAAGACAGTAGAAATTATGTCTAACCACATGTTACACAAAGCTGAATAACAAAATACAAAGCTAACATAAATTTTATCTAAAATATTAGAGTAGTTCTGCATCATGAGATTAATTGAGGCAAAATTATACATGCATTAGTCCTTTAATAATTAATATGGGAGTCATCAGACACAAAATACATGCTAAACTTTAAAAAATAAAATATTTAATGAGACAAATTAAATGAATTTTCTGTGACCTATGAAGAAAAACTGAAGCACAACATACTCTGAAAATAGATGTTTTAGCATTTTCTGCATTTCTTCTATGGATTAGTGAAGCACATCACGGAACCTACACTTCTTAGATATTTGTCAAGATAACGTTAGGGAAAGAAGCCAAGACACAGAACCACTTCTCCTGGCAGAGCAGTTAAGATCATTAGATTTGCAGTGCACTGATTATAGACTCAGAAATTCATAACTAAAAGAGATCTTTAGAGAACATCTAGTTTAAGCTCCTCAAATGATGGGACAATTATGTCATAACAAAATTGTTTGAGGTCTTAATGCTAACTAGTTGCAGGACCAAAACCATGCTAGTTTTCCAACTTGTTCAGTTTAATACCCTGTAATTTGCAAGGGTAGTTTTTGTTTTCTTACTCATATATGAATAAAGAACAAAATCTTAGCAAATACCTCAAATTAAGCTTAAAATTGAATTTATAATAATGTTTATAATAATGTAGCTTCATTATGTACTTGATAAAATCAGGTTCCATCCTTATTTTATGGTTCTAATACTATGATAAAATTAAATTATAAATTAAATACAAACAACACTAAAACTTTAAATAAGGATCTTAGTTTAACATACATTTTTTTTCTGATACTAAACCAGCTCTCATCAATAGAATGCAGTAGGTCAGTTTTGCTTATCTTTAATGCCATGTACCAGAAGAACTCAGTTCTACAGACACTTCCATCTATACAAACTGTTTGAAAAGCTTTATTCATAAAGCATGCATTGGTGCATGTGGGTTTCAGCTGATGCAGTGGAATCATTTAGGTGCTTGTTTAGTCTCTCTAAATCCATTTCCATTTGTCTGCAATAATTTAGCACAACTCCACAAAATTTGAGACAGGTCCAAATTTTGTGGGGCCTGAAGCTTCCACACTTTAGGGAGCCCTTTAAAAATTGGAAATTTTAATACAAAATTAAATATAAAATTAATCACTATTAGAATAAGTCACAACCATTTAGATATCTAAAAAGGCTGACAAATATCTTGAATATAAAAATTGAGAAAATAGTGCAACATTGTTCAACATTAAGTCTTTGATGATTAAAGAACATACAAAATGAACTTAAAATCAAAGCACACCTAATAACAATTCAAATGTGCTTAAATTGCCACTGCATTGTTTTCAGCTATATAATTTGGCAATAGAATTACTCTTATACTATGTTCATTGACACATTGATGACCATGTGTAAGAGCTTTTGTCCCTGGAATTCCTGCCTCTTCAGGTCTTTTTGCAACATTGCTAGAAATTTTGTATGCTGTTTCACCTGGAACTACCAGATTTTAACAACTCAAGATGAGTCAGTACTCAAAGATGGGATCTGACTTGTTGAAATGTGTAAAATGTGTGACTTCACACATGGGTCGATTCTCTGTTTTTAGTACTGCATCAGAGAAACTCTAATGAATTTTACATGATTTCTATAAAAAAAGGGAACTGTATTTTTTTACATTGATAATTGTATATGTTGCACTATAAGTTCTGCTGATAGCAGCGTTATTCCCTTTTGTCAAGATGCTAAGAAGAACTAAATTTTTAACATTCAAGTTTGTAAACTGAAAATTGAAAGGCTTTTCCATAGACCAGCTTCTTGGTCTGTATGTCTTAAACCTTGCTTCTTCTTTTCTATAGGGATACCTCATTGTATGGCGCTTCAGTTTAATGTGCTTCTCAGATATTGCGTTTTTTTACTACACGAAGGTTTGTGACAACCCTGCATTGCACCATTTTTCCAACAGCATTTGCTTATTTTATGTCTCTGTGTCACATTTTGGTAATTATCACAATATTTCAAAATTTTGATTATTATTATATTTGTTGTGGTGATCTGTGATCAGTGATCTTTGATGTTACTATGGTAATTGCTTTGGGGCATCAGTAACCATACCCATGTAAGACAGCAAACTTAAATGATAAACCTGTGTGTTCTGACTGCTCCAGCAACCAGACTTTCCCCCATCTCTCTCCCTCTCCTCCATCATCCCTACTCCCTGAGACACAATAATATTGAAATTATGCCAATTAATATCCCTGCAATAGCCTCAAAGTGTTCAAGTGAAAGGAAGAGTCACATGTCTTTCACTTTAAATCAAAAGCCAGAAATGATTAAACTTAGTGAGGAAGGCATGTCAAAAGTCAAAATAGGCTGAAATTTAGGCCTCTTGTGTCCGTTAGCCAAGTTGTGAGTGCAAAGGAAAAATTCTTGAAGAAAATTAAAAGTGCTACTCTAGTGAACACACAAATGATAAGAAATCAAAACCATCTTATTGTTCATGTGGAGAAAGTTTCAGCGGTCTGGATAGAAGATCACACCAGGTACAACATTCCCTTAAGCCAAAGCCTAATCCAGAGCAAGGCCCTAACTCTCTTCAATTCTAGGAAGGCTGAGAGAGGTAAGGAAGCTACAGAAGAAAAGTTTGAAGCTAGCAGAGGTTGGGTTCATGAGGTTTAAGGAAAGAAACTATCTCAATAACATAAAAGAGTAAGGTGAAGCAGCAAGTGCTGATATAGAAGCTACAGCAAGTTATCCAGAAGATCTAGCTAAGCTAATCAGTGAAGATGGCTACACTAAACAGATTTTCAATGTAGATGAAATAGCCTTCTATTGGAAGAAGATGCTATCTAGTACTTTCATAGCTGGAGAGGAGAAGTCAATGCCTGGCTTCAAAGGACAGGCTGACTCTCTTGTTAGGAGTTAATGCAGCTGGTGACTTTAAGTTGAAGCCAATGCTCATTTACCATTCCCAAAATCCTAGGACCCCTAAGAATTATGCAAAATATACTATATAAAAGGAACAAGAAAGCCTAGATGACAACATATCTGTTTACAGCATAGTTTACTGAATATTTTAAGCCCACTGTTGAGACCTACTGCTCAGAAGATTTCTTTCAAAATATTACTGCTCCTTGACAATGCACTTGGTCACTCTGATGGAGATGTACAATGAGATGGATGTAGGTTTTCATGCCTCCTAACACAATATCCATTCTACAGCCCATGGATCAAGGAGTCATTTTGACTTTCAAGTCTTATTATTTAAGAAATACATTTTTAAGGTTATAGCTGCCATAGGTAGTGATTCCTCTGATGGATCTAGGCAAAGTCAACTGAAAATCTTCTGGAAAGGATTCAATATTTTAGATGTCATTAAGGACATTCATGATTCATGGGACGTGGTCAAAATATCAATATTAACAGCAGTTTGGAAGAAATTGATTCCAACCCTCATGGATGACTTCAAGGGGTTCAAGACCTCAGTGGAGGAAGTGATTGCAGACATGGTAGACATAGGAAGAGAATTAGAATTAGAAGTGGACCCTGACGATGTGACTGAATTGTTACAATCTCATGATAAAACTTTAATCGATGAGGAGTTGCTTATAGGTGAGGAGTTGCTTATAAATGAGGAAAGAAAGTGGTTTCTTGAGATGGAATCTACTCCTGGTAAAGATGCTGTGAATATGGTTGAAATAAAAACAAAGGATTTAGAATATTACATAAACTTAGTTGATAAAGCAGCAGTTTGAGAGGATTGACTCCAATTTCAAAAGACGTTCTACTGTTGGTAAAATGTTATCTAACAGGATTGCGAAAGGAAGAGTCAATCAATATGGCAAATCTCCCTGCTGTTTTATTTTAAGAAATCACCATGGCCACCCCAACCTTCAGCAACCACCCTCTGATCAGTTGGCAGTCATCAACATCAAGGCAAGACTCTCACCAGCAAAATGATTACAATTTGCTGAAGGCTCAGAAGATGTTTAGCATTTTTTAGCAATAAAGTATTTTTAAATTAAGGTATGTACATTGGTTTTTTAGACAAAATTCTATTGTACATTTAATATACTACAGTAGAGTGCAAACATAAATTTTATATGCACTGCAAAACCAAGAAACATTTGTGCGACTCCCTTTATTGAGATATTCACTGTATTATAGTGGTTTGGAACTGAACCTGCAATGTCTCCAAGATATTTCTGTCTTAATATCTTTCTGAGGCTAAACACTGTAGGCAATATTTATATTAAGATAAGACCTTCTGTCTGGATGTACAGAGAGATGATACAATGGGCCAAATCTTACAACAGGATGCCTATCAATAACTTAATTATACGGACATACCTATAAACACGTGTGTATGTATACATATTTAGCCCCACAAGACTCATGTGTTGAAGCCTTAACTCCCAGTACCTCAGAATGTGACTGTACTTGGAGATAAGGCTTCTAAATAGGTAATTAAGTTAAAAAGGTCCTTAGGATGGTCCCTAGTTCAACCGGGCTGGTGTTCTTCTGAGATGTTAGGACACATAGAGAGAGACACCAGACATGTGCCCACACAGAAGAAGGACCACGTGAGGACACAGCAAGAAGGCGGCCAAGGCATGAGGTCTCAGAAGAAATCAAATCTGCCAACACCTTGATCTTGGCTCTAGACTCCAGAATTGAGACAAAATATATTTCTGCTGTTTAAACTACCCAGTCTGTGGTATTTGTTACCTCAACCCTAGCAAACTAATACACTGCATCTACACCCCAAAAAATCCCACTGCCACACAATTGGCTACCTGACTGAAATGAAGGACAAGAAGGAAGTGGCACTAAAAAGAGACAGGGGTATTAACACACTTTACATTAATAAATGTTACAAAAATTTACAGCTACAAAATGTACAAAAATGTTAGTTTTCTCCTGCTACATGAAAGTAGAGTGTCCTTATGAAACCTTTCCTAAGCCTAATGGCATGAAGCAAAGAAGCAATTATCTTAGGACACATCTTTCTAATGAATGCACAACATAAATTGAGATAAAGCCCAGATGCTCACAGGCACAGTTCAAAGCTATGGCGGCTCAATGTTGAGATGCTGAGTGTAGTTTTGGGGAAGGAGTGTAGCTGGGCCATTTCTGCTGTGGGGGGTGCACGCTGCCTCCGTAGCTTCCCTGCCATACAAATGCTGAACACTATGTTCCTTTTTTTGTCTGTTTTTCATTAAAGCAAAAATCCTCTTCAGATGTCTTTCAGTTAGTGAAAGCACGTAATAACGCAGGTCTTTTGTAAAAGTAAAATGACATGCAGGGGGCGCCTGTTCCCAGTTCCAGGAGACTTCAGTGGGTCTTGGAAGCGATCCATGCAACTTAGGGGACCTGAAACTTCGATATAAGTGTAAGCTCCCTGGTAAATATGCCCTGACTCTCTATATAAAGATGTTTCTATGATGCCAACTCAAAGTTTCAAGTTACTAAATGATTTAGAATCATATTCAATAAAATGATTCAATTTCAAATTTCCACTGAAAAATACATATTTTATCTGCTAAAAGAATTCAACATGTTTGTACTGAAGGAGATGGAAATGTTTTGTCATCTTAACATTAGAATATGAAATCCTTGCGGCAGCCAGGAAAGCTGCTATGAGTGTAGATTAACACCAATATAAAAAAAAAAACCCACAAATGAAAATCACAAAATTACAAAATGGCACTGAAATCAAAGGGCAATATTAGGTTATAATGTAGTCACCAAGGTGATCCAAAATATAATTATTAGCTCATTTAAAATTATCATTGACATAGGAAACCTAAATTAAAGGCAAATACCTATGGAGGGGAATTTGTGGCCACCAGACCTACTGGCCTCAGTTTGACAAGCATTGCTCTAGATCTTACTGCTTTTCTTGCCTCCTCTAAGCCTAGCTAATTTGTAATGTTCCTTCTTGCTGATATAACTTAAATGTTGAAATTTTGCTTATGTAGTGTTTAGGACAAGTCTGGATAATTAAATCCCAAAGAACCATTGGAGCATCATAAGCAATGATGCCCCCAAATAAAAAGGTGTTCATCATTGCCCTTGAGCCCTGCATTTGAAAAGACATATAGCCAAACTGATTTCCACCCATGAAGGGGCTATGGGAGTAGAGTGGATATTACAAACATCTATATTTTTGCAAAATAGGTAGGAAAACTGGGCTTAAAGCATAGTAAGTATATGTATTTGTTATATAAAATAAATAAAAATAAGTAATCCATATAACTGTAATTTTTAACTTTGAATCTTAAATACTGTCCCTTTGTATTTTACACATTGATATAGATTTATTTATGAATTCAATCAATATTCATTCATGTAAATATATGTATATGTAATACAAATAGAGACATTATTTGATAGTGAAAAATTATTTCCCTCTATGGTCAGTATTTAATGGATGGCCAATAAGCTTAAGAAGTGTTCTTAAAAATCTCAAGTATAGATAAAACTATCCAATCAGCCACATTCATTAAAAATATTTTTCACTGTTAATATTAGATGAATGATTTCTCTCTCCTTCTCTCCCTCTTCCTCTGTCTCTCTCTCTCTTTCTCCTCTTTTATTTCTCTGAAGAATTTTTCCAGAAAAAAAGACAAGGAATATTTTAAAAGGCAGGATATAATCCATAACAGAGAATACTGTCACAGTGGAATGGGGCCCAAGAATAGTGTATACTAGATTACTTTTAACATGTTCTAGTATTTTAAAACCTTATGACCTTGGAAGTTTTAGACGCCATAAACTTACTATTTCATATATCTTCTTGGGCATATAAATCCATCCTTGATGACAACACCTGGATAATTTCTCAGAGCACTTTGTTGAGAAGGATTTCGTAGCATCGTGTCAACTCTGAACAAAGGAGTTCTGTGGTCTATTAGTGATGTCTTCCGTGGGTACTAAACAGATTAGCTGTGTATTTTCTCATCTGTCAACTGGGGATGATGATATTTGCTCTGCATACTTCACACTGATGCTCTAAGAAGAAAGTGAACTGAAATCTGCTGATAACAGCAAAATCTATATCTAAATGTTTACCACAGTTAGTACCATTTACAAAGTTCTTCTTTTAAAATTCTTAGCCAAGGACACTGAATTTATCTCATGTATCTTGAGAAAAAGAACAAAGACCTGTTAAGGATGCTGATTATTTGAAACTGAAAGTGGTCCTTGTATTTGTCAGGCTTTATAATTGCTCACATGAGGGACGGACTAAGCATACCTGCCTCTACTAGCACAAGAACGTGGGGCTGTCAAGCTTCTCCACGTTGCTGTTCTGTCAAGGGACCTCTATCTGGTTACATATTCATTGCCATTTATTTCCCTTCTAAGTGTGCTAGGTGCTGCAGAGGGATTCCCTACATCTTAAATTATAAAGAAAACATTCTCTCCGTGTAGCCCTGAACTTAACATGTTCACTTCCCTACAATGGCAATTCTCTTGGCTACTAAGAAGCAAAATGACAGTGACGGTCAGCCAAATAATGCTTGAATAAAAATTTTATTTTTGCAGAAGTAGAACAAAACTAATGGATTTCTGGACTTACATGACCTTCCTCTTAACCTATGTTTTCAGCCTGCCTCCTCTCCCCAAGACAAACAAATAAACAATCAAAACATTTCTACAATGCTGAGGTCCATTTAGTTTAATTAAATTTACCTAACATTTTGAATTAATAACATTCAATATCTTCCATTTGATACATGCTACTTGAAGGTGAGGCTATAGTTGTTCATTTCTGCCTCATTTCTTACCCTTATCTCCACACAGGGACAAGCACACAGTAAATCCTTGTTCATGTTTTCTCTCAGCATATATGTCCTAGTAACTCTCTATTTGGGCCAGGTGCTGGAGACAGTGGTAAGTATGATAAATACATTCCATACTCTAATAGAATGTATGCTTTCAATGCTGTTTGGAGGAATTAAGAGGCGAGGACATCATTTAGAAGGAGGTTCATTAGAGGATGCTTTTCAGAGGCAGGTACTCAGCTAAGATTTTAAAGATACGATTTAAGGGAATTACAAATACAGAAGACACGTCTTCTGTGAGAGGGGGACTTCTTGTAAATGATGGGTAGACATAAAACACCAGGCATTCAGTCAACCTCAGAGAGTGGTATGCATCTGGAGGCATAAAGTGTCTATAAGGGAGAGATGCATCATGATAACTGACACCAACAGCCTCGTCCATTGTCATTGTATCATATTTGTGACTGTGATAGACTGGGAACAAAGCAAGAAACCTCCATCAGCAGATCTGAACACAGACAAAAATAAGCAGATTGTGCAAAGCACAAAAATGCTCAGACACCATTCCCCTCGCTAACCCGAAGGAGTGCCACATTTTTTAAAAACCAAGTGCATCTTTAGTTCTCTTTTATTCCTTCCATTTCCTATTAAAATACGAAATACATCTCAGTGAAATAAGTCAGACAGAGAAAGAGACATACTGTATGATTTCACTCATATAAAAGAACAAACAAAAATAAAATAAATGAACAAATCAAACAAAAACAAACACATAGATACAGAGAACAGAGTAGTGGTTACTAGAGGGGAAGTGGGTGGGGACCAAATGCATAAAGGGGATCAACTCTATGGTGACAGACAGAAGCTAAATTTTTGGTGGTGAGCACGCTGTAGGGTATACAGAAGTTGAAATATAATGTTGTACACATAAAACTTATATAATGTTATAAACCAATGTCACTTCGGTTAAGGAAAAATAAGAGCATGTTGCCAGTTTACCTCTGCTTTCCAACATTACTCAATCCAAGAAAAACTCCTACTTCCTTGAAGCCTTCCCAAGTCACTTAACACAAGCCCAAACCCTAGTGCAAGTCCATTCTAACTCTCTTATGAAGACATCCCATTGGTCCCGTGGTGTGTGGCCTCTTTTGTTACAGTGAGTAATAGAACCACTGTAGTGCCTTGACTATTGCTGTATTCCTAGTAGCATTTGGCTGGTGAGCATGAATGTACTCAAAATATAGTAATGGTAAGTGTGAGACGAGTGTAAGAAATGTATAGAGGAAACTAGGAGGACCTCCAGATCTCCTCTGGGCACTGAGTGGTGAAACCATCCCCTGTGATTGGGGATGAAGACGGTGCAACAGGTTTGGGGGTATGACGGGAAAAGGAGGAAGAAAAAAATGTATTTTTGAAAAAAAATTTAAGTGCTTGTGTGATATCCAAATGGAGATACTCAAAAGGTATTTGAGACTTAGTATACAATAGTAGTTAATCAAAGAGATGTGGGATCAAATCTCAGCGCCATAATTCTACGAGAAGCATAAGTTTATTTCTATTAGTCTTAAATTAATCAGTATTAATGCAAGGGGCTAAGAAAACAAGGACCATTTATTTAAATGATAGAGCTAGGGTCACAGTAAAAATAAGGAGTGCCAATATGACAGATGGCTGGGGAATTAAAATTTTACAAGATAAAGTAACTTGTTTTCATTTAAAGCTCATTGATTTTAAACAGTTGTTTTTACATATATTCTTTCCAGAAAGAGGTTGAACCTAGAGTCTTAGAATAACAAGAGAAAGATAAACATCATGTTCATGACCAGAACAGATAGGAAAGAGTATATAAAAAGATAGGAACATAAAACAGCACTGTCTTCCTGAGAACATGACGGAAGACATTGAGGATGCAAACTGCACAGGGATAGCACAGTCCCGCGTGCTTAGTATTTTGGAACTCTTTTATAAAGATTTGACACATACTTTAAGTAAATTATTTACAATAGTTCCTGTTTTGATTCTGCTAGAGATTAATATCTAAGTATTAGCCCTCCCCAAAAAGTGAACAGAAGCTAACAAAGGCTTACAACATGGGAACATTTTCAGGTGGCACTTGATGCCAAGTCTCAGCTAATAAGTGCTCTGTTACCCACGTTAGGGCATTTTCATAGCAACTCTAATTCTGCATTCATCTCTCTTTCTCTCTACTAGTTGTCTGGAAAAGATGTGTTTGCAAAGGTTCTAAGTTTGGGGGACACACAATCAGAGGGTCTAGACCTGTGGGGGTAACCGGATCTGGGTAAAGGATGTCACTGACCCCCCAATAAATATAACAATGCCAAAATCTCAGGGCAGGGCACCCTCTATTCCATGCTCTTAGAGTCTACAAATTCCACCCAGAGGACCCAGGCAGCAAAACTCCAGTTCCTCATTCTCTATATTTAAAAGTCCATTAGCCTTGTTGGAGGAGAATGTCAATCGGTTTCAATTACTATGCAACATTTGGGTAAAGGACATAAACAAAGATCTAGGGGGAAAAATCTTCCCTTATTTGAAAAACTAGTTTTTGTTTGTCCTTCTTTGATACAATTCAAAATAAAATAGCATCTGAGATAAATATTACTAAACCGATTCTACACAGTGACAGAAACACACAAGTTCTTTTTTTCTCCAAAATGTCATTGAAATTGATGAATTAGCAGACCTATTCCATAAGTTTTTTGACTTCCTGTTGCAACACTTCTTGTTACATAATAGTGATGCACATGGGCAAAGTGAAGCTTTTCTAAGCTCTTTGTTATGTGTGTGAGTATGAATGCGAACATATCTGGATTTTTAGCTGAGTTTACTCCAGGATTTTACTGAGTGAAGTCACTTTGGCTGTTAATTCAAAGCAAAGAAAGTCTAGACTATTTTGGTTTTGGGTGTGGAAGGCAAAGATGAAACAATGTCTTTCAAGCATTTATAATGCATCTTAGCCAACAAGACATTAAGAAGATTCATAAGCATTTCTTGGTTGTACGGCATAGAACTCAATCACAAAAACATATGCTGAATGCCCAAGATGTACTAGCCAATGTGTCTTACACTATTGGAACCGTATGGTAGATATACTTCCTCCAATTAAAAAAATATACTACACTCTTATTGTAGCATGAACAACGATGGCAATTATAATAATTATGATTGGGAACCCACTGTGCCCACAGCACTATTCTAATTGTTCCTTCAGTGCTTCTAAAGGTTTCTTCTACCTGAGCACCAGTAGAGACAGAAAAGGGTAATTATGTTCCTTATCAATCACATGAATGGGAGGTGCTCTGTCACTCTTTAAGAAATGCTAGCTCCAAGCTGAAATTTTTTCGAATTCTTTACTTTCAGCTTCTTTAAAGTTTAATTCTGCATTCTTTTCTATTCCATAATGTCACTTATTTTGTTTTCATACACAAATTTTCTCTTTCTTAATAATTATTAAACATAATTTTTGTAAAAATGTTCAAGCAGTATTTAGACTCGAAACAATGCCAGGTGGTTTTACATATCCCAGTGTTTCAATTAAATGTTTCCCCATTTAATTCTTACTTTTTTCCCTTCAGGGTAGATAATGAAAGTTTTAAACTTATGTGACTAGTTTAAAATCACAAAGCTGGTGGGGACCTCCCTGGTAGTCCAGTGGTTAAGACTCAGCGCTTCCAATGCAGGGGGCACAGGTGCAATCCCTGGTTGGGGAACTAAGATCCCACATGCCATGTGGCATGGCCAAAAAAAAAAAAAAATCACAAAGCTGGTGAGTGGAAGACTGAGAACCAGAAATAGTGCCTATTGTTTCTGCCATGTCACCATAGGGCTTCCTAGACACAGAGAAACGGGATGAGGAAGTGAAGCAGGGTGGTTCAGGATGGGCATCCTTGATGATACAGGATCTTAAGTTGGAATGAAAGGAAAAGGTTTGCAAACTAAAATGGAAGCACGGTGCCTTTGATCTAGTCCATGCTGACTAGGAGCTCAGATCTTTTTCACTGCATAAGGAAGATACTTTTCACAGATCAGCCTCTGACGCTTGCATAATTTTTTTGTATGTGAATCAATAAAATACCTTAATACTATGTGTAACATATTTACATAAATTTTCAAGTAGGCAGGGATCTTGTTTTATTTACTGCTTTGTCCTCTACATCTACAGCCAATTGATTGATTGAATTAATGATTAATGTCTTGGTTAATGATATAAGAAAGGTGGACCGTTTACATAAATCTAAATATACATCCAGAAAATTATAATAAATTAAGGTTTCCTTTGGTTTTTTTTTTTTTTTTAATTAATTTATTTATTTATTTATTTATGGCTGCATTGGGTCTTCGTTGCTGTGCGCGGGCTTCTCATTGTGGTGGATTCTCTTGTTGCGAAGCACGGGATCTAAGCACTCGGGCTTCAGTAGTTGTGGTTCGCTGTAGTTGTGGCTCACGGGCTGTAGAGCACAGGCTCAGTAGCTGTGGCAAGACATGTGGGATCTTCCCAGACCACGGATCGAACCCGTGCCTGATTGGCAGGCGGATTCTTTTTTGTTTTTTTTTATAACATCTTTACTGGAGTATAATTGCTTCACAATGGTGTGTTAGTTTCTGCTTTATAACAAAGTGAATCATTTATACATATACATATGTCCCCATATCTTTTCCCTCTTGCGTCTCCCTCCCTCCTGCCCTCCCTATCCCACCCCTCCAGGCGGTCACAAAGCACCGAGACGATCGCCCTGTGCTGTGTGGCTGCTTCCCACTAGCTATCTATTTTACATTTGGTAGTGTATATATGTCCATGCCACTCTCTCACGTTGTGCCAGCTTACCCTTCCCCCTCCCCATATCCTCAAGTCCATTCTCTAGTAGGTCTGTGTCTTTATTCCCGTCTTGCCCCTAGGTTCTTCATGACCATTTTTTTTTTTTTTTAGATTCCGTATATATGTGTTAGCATACGGTATTTGTTTTTCTCTTTCTGACTTACTTCACTCTGTATGACAGACTCTAGGTCCATCCACCTCACTACAAATAACTCAATTTCATTTCTTTTTATGGCTGAGTAATATTCCATTGTATATATGTGCCACATCTTCTTTATCCAGTCATCTGTTGACGGACACTTAGTTTGCTTCCATGTCCTGGCTATTGGAAATAGAGCTGCAATGAACATTTTGGTACATGACTCTTTTTGAATTATGGTTTTCTCAGGGTATATGCCCAGTAGTGGGATTGCTGGGTCGTATGGTAGTTCTATTTTTAGTTTTTTCAGGAACCTCCATACTGTTCTCCATAGTAGCTGTATCAATTTACATTGCCACCAACAGTGCAAGAGGGTTCCCTTTTCTCCACACCCTCTCCAGCATTTATTGTTTGTAGATTTTTTGATGATGGCCATTCTGACTGGTGTGAGATGATATCTCATTGTAGTTTTGATTTGCATTTCTCTAATGATTCATGATGTTGAGCATTCTTTCATGTGTTTGTTGGCAATCTGTATATCTTCATTGGAGAAATGTCTATTTAGGTCTTCTGCCCATTTTTGGATTGGGTTGTTTGTTTTTTTGATATTGAGCTGCATGAGCTGCTTGTAAATTTTGGAGATTAATCCTTTGTCAGTTGCTTCATTTTCAAATATTTTCTCCCATCCTGAGGGTTGTCTTTTCGCATTGTTTATGGTTTCCTTTGTTGTGCAGCAGGCAGATTCTTAACCACTGCACCACCAGGGAAGTCCATCTTTGGTATTTTAAATATTTGACAGTGTTCATCCATAACCATTATTTCATTTCCTTTATGTAATCAGTATGTGTATGAGAAAGGGTTCAGTTGATACTTACCATCTAATCAGAAAAAGTGTCAGAAGTGCAAAAAGAATTAAGTGTACATTGGTAGTAGACAACACAGTTTCAGAGTATCGGTTTTATATAGACCTTTCTACTAAATGCAGTGATGACTATATAAATTTTTCTCTCTATTCCCTTCTACTCAGATGTCTTGGGCAGGAGTTTGAAATTAAATGCTGGTACCACTCTGTCCTCTTATCTTTTCCTTCTCCTCCCATCAAAATTCTATGTCAGGTATGTATTAAATACTGAACCAGAGAAAGAGGAAGTGACATTCTTAAACTCCCAAACACAGCTAAGTATAACTATAATTCACATGTAGAAGGATGCTTTTTAAATATTCATATTTTATTGTATTTCCTAAGCTTTTACCCTCCAATTCTTCTTCCCGACTTCTTAGTTATTTTTCTTACTTCAATCTCTTTCTACATAATTCATCCAATACTTTAATGTCAGATTAATTTTTTGCAAACCCTGATTTTTCATGGTGATTCCTTGCCCACAAATTTTCAATGGTTTTCCATGACTTTAATAAAATGTTAAGTTCTGACGTCAAACATCAAAACTGTCCCTAATTCACCTCAAAATTATTCCTGGAATTATAGGTGACACTGGGAGGGACACAAAGTAGTGTCAAAGCCCCACTTTCATTCTCATCTGTGCTTTGTTACCCCTCAAATATGCTGCACTTTTTCCATTCAGCTATCTCAATATTTTAGAACCTGGTTTAAGCCAAATTATTTACATTATAGTCTTTGGAAACATTTCAGATTATAGCCTTTCCAACCATTCCCAAACACCCAAAATTAGTTCTCTATATTGTAAATTTTCATGCCCATATGTTGGCACTGCTAGACCATTCTGTAGTGTTTTAACTTTGTGTTTGTACATCTCAACAGCTGTCCAGATAAATTGTCCACTGTTTGAAGGAAGAGGACTCTTCTTAATGCTTTTATTTATCATAGCATTTATTCTCATGTTATACAGATAGTGCCTTAAATGTTCATACAAATTTAATCTTTAAAATCTGGACTTTACTCTGAGCCAAAGGTCTTTTTTGCTTGTTTGTCTCTCTATTTCTTCTTTTTTTCTTTTTTTGAATAAGAGAATGAATGAATGAAATCAGTATTTCTAAAGCATTAACTTAATTACAGAATCAATAACAGTGTCAGGATAATAACAGTAAGTGTTCAGGATAGAATCAGTGTGGATATCTGAGTGATAAGAACTTGAATCAAGTGAATGTAATGAGAACCTAAAGAAGTAGAAATGTTTGAGAGATATTTTACTGCAATATAGTAGAAAAAACAAATACCTCATGTTACCACATTTCCAAAGACCTGGCTTCAATTCCAGGTCCTTCAACAGTATTTGAATTAATTTTGGTCATTTGTCTTAGTGAACCATTATTTAAACTCTCCAAAACAGTTATAAAATACCCAATTCACAGTATAATTCTGAGGATAAAATATTATAATGCGTGGAAAATTCTTATAAAGTGTTTGATACAGAAGAAGCATGTTATATATATATATATTTGTTAAAGTGGTACTTTAAATCAAGGTCATATGTGCAGATATTGATAAAGTAAGTCTTTAATGTTTGAAGTTTCAAAAATACTTAAAAAGTAACCCTATTATGTTTGATGTACACTTTCTTTTTCCTTCCACTTTCCTATACCCTGCTTTTTCACTTTCATATTACTCATTCTGAACTTTAATAGTAGTGTATAAAGGAATCAATTGCATTCAATCTGCTCTTTTAGAGCTTGCAAAGTTTTGATATTGTACAAACAATTGCACAAATAATCAAATTAAATATTTTCATGGTGAATAAACTGAGATATAAGGTAAAGCCCAGGGACCGATAAAAAATGATAGACTAGATAGATAGATAGATATAGATATGGAAAAAGAGAAATATTTTCAGATAATGCTCTATCAGATATTTTAATGAATAACACATTTGTTTTATATTTTCAAGAGTAGATCATCCATGATTGGAAGAAGGGGTGGACTAATTGAGATGGGTAAGATGCTGTGTGCTGTCAATACTTATACCATGGACAGATTAAATCCTTAAACTAAGATAAGCAAAACAGAAAATTTTCTATAAAAGCTACTCTTTAATTTTAGAGAAAGGGACATTACACACTGGAGATATTCAGCATAAAGAAGATGAGAGGGAAGGAAAAGTTATCTGCAAGAGCCCTCTTGTCTATGGATTTGTAAAACCTGGATCTCCCAGCAAAAAATAAAATTAATTTTAGTTGAAGGAAAGTTTTATTGGTGATTGTTATCTTCTTTTGAATAATTTATCAGTGCAGAATCTCTGTGGGGTAACCATGAAGCTTGGTTATTGTACATGGACAGTAGACAGAAGATCCTAGAACTTATAGTAAGACAGTACCCTTGCAAGCTCAGCTATAATTATTAGAAAGAGTATTCCAAATTCTTCCATCTTCGTCTTTAGAATGTCAACAATAAAGCTTAGAATATTCAGTTATGAAACTTCCTTTATACCGTAGAAAATCATTACTCATCATTAAAGCCGAGCTAATTTTATATTGCTGATATAACAGATTATCACAAAATCTGTGACTTAATTTAACATCAGTTTGCTATCTCCTAGTTTCTATAGGTCTGTAGTCTAGACAGACTGGGTTGGGTGCTCTGCTTAGGGTCTCACAAGGCTTAAATCAAAGTGATAGCAGAGCTGCACTCCGCCCTGGAGAGAGTAAGGTTGAATCTGCTTCCAGGATTATTTAGTTTGTTGACAGAATCTTCAGTTTATATGGTTGTAAGAGTGAGATGCCCATATACTTGCTGGTTATTGTCTGTAGATCATTCTCGACTTCTAGAGGACACCTATACTCCTTGGTTAGTGCCCCCAACACCCCATCTTCAAAGCCAGAAATGGTGGGCAAGGACTCTTTATGGAAAAATTGGCCGTCACTCAAGAATCTTCAGCCAGCAAAAAGCTCAGTCATCCAGAAAGGATGAGTGGACCCTGATTAGGCCATGAGTTACACTTGCAGGAAAACTCAGCTACAAATGGCAGCAAGGCAAGAAGCTCCCGGGGGCTCTGTTTTTAGTTTCTTAAGGAACCTCCATACTGTTCTCCATAGTGGCTGTACCAATTTACTTTCCCACCAACAGTGTAGGAGGATTCCCTTTTCTCCACACCTTCTCCAGGATTTATTGTTAGGACAGGGAACTCTGCTCAATATTCTGTAATAACCTAAATGGGAAAAGAATTTGAAAAAGAATAGATACATGTATATGTATAACTGAATCACTTTGCTGTACACCTTCAACTAACACAACATTGTTAATCAAATACACTCCAATAAAAAATAAAAATTTTAAAAAAGAAGCCCCTGGTGGAAAAGAGGCATGACATAGAATCCAGAGGATTTCTAACTAAGGACAAATTGCTCGTGTTTGACACAAGGATATACTATAATTTCTCCTTACATAGTATATGAAAATGTCCTCTCGGGAAAAGAAATGAGAAAAGGAGTAGTTTACTGAACAACTAAATTTTCCCCCAAGGCCAGCCAAACATTTCCTGAAGGAACAATTGAAATGATCAGAAAGGATTACATTTAAATAATTTTGGACCTTTAAATCATATGGTTACCACTGGGTGGGAGGCTTGGAGAAAAGACTAGTGTGTGGTAAAGGACAACACTTAGATTTTTTTTTTTTAGCAGGTAAGAAAAGTAATCTGTTTGAGGAGGGCAGCAGTTAGCTATTCTACCCACAAGTTTATAGCACATTTCAGAAAAATGGCTGCTGCTATACTGACATTTATTAGTTCAACTTTATTAGCAAAGCAGTTACAAAAGAGTTCATGAATGTCATTTTATAAATTTTACAAAGTTTCATTACAGAGGTGCTCCCCTTAGGACCAAAATCAAACAGAAAGCTGCCAAATTCAAAGGTGGGATGCACTAGTAGTGGTTAATTAATGGGGCCCATCCCCAAGGGTATATTTTACAGAATTTTCTGGATATTAATACCATATTTATGCAAGTGTTGAATTTATATAAGGAATTTAAGTCAACCCCACTTTGTTAATACCTCTAACTTCATTAATGAGACCCCACCCTAAACATTTGTCATTCTAGTTAAAAGGCCACTAATTTTACCAATAAAATACAATTTCTCAATGTGACAACTGAAAAAACTTATAGTGGTTCTCCCTGGAGTATATGCTTCTAGCCATAGAAGCAGAATTAAATCATCCGAGGGATATGAATTCTTGATTAGGGCAGTAGATGCCCTTATATTCAAAGCTCAAGATAATTGACACATATGTATGATAAAACTATGCAACCTGACACTTTTAAGTGAATGAATATCATAACACATAGTCTTTTAATGTGAATTAATTTTAACATGACTAAAACCAGATGGTAATGGAAGACCTCTGTGCGGTTACCTTAAACCTAAACCCTCAGGCTTCCCTGGTGGCGCGGTGGTTGAGAATCTGCCTGCCAATGCAGGGGACGTGGGTTCGAGCCCTGGTCTGGGAAGATCCCACATATCGCGGAGCAACTAGGCCCGTGAGCCACAACTACTGAGCCTGCGCATCTGGAGCCTGTGCTCCGCAACAAGAGAGGCCGTGGCAGTGAGAGGCCCGTGTACCACGATGAAGAGTGGCCCCTGCTAGCCGCAACTAGAGAAAGCCCTCGCACAGAAACGAAGACCTAACACAGCCAAAAATAAATAAATTAAATTTAATTTAAAAAGAAACAAACAAAAAAAACTAAACCCTCAATTAAATTATAAGAAACAATTCAAGAAGATTTAGAGTAAGATATAAATGAATAACAATTAAGACAAAAGCTCTAATGGGAAGAAGCCTGGCTTGTTTGAGAAAAAGGAAGAAGAGTAAGGGAGCTTCAGAACAAGGAGCAGTTAGTTGGGTGGTATGAAAGAAAGTCATAGAGGAATGCAAGGCAGGCTACATCCCTAAGACCTTGCAGGCCCAGGACAGAGTTTGCATTTTGCAATAAATGCAATACAAGAGCATTGGAAATTATGAGACCGAAATAACATAATATGATTTATATTTATAAAGGATTATTCTGGTTCCTATGGACTGTTGAGAAATAATATTTGAAAGGGAGAGACTAATTAGAGTCTAGAGCTGTACTCCAGAAGAAATGATGGTGGTTTGCATGGTCATAGAGGAAGGAGGGAGTAGTAATTCGATTTTGAATAAAATATAAAGCTAACATGGCTTGCTTATGGTTGGATTAGGTACTGCTATAGCCTGAATACTTGCATCTCCTCAAAATTCATATGTTGACACCTAAACCCCAGTATGATTGTATTTGGAGGAGGGACATTTGGGGGATTATTAGGTAATGAGGGTGGAGCCCTTGTGCATGGGATTAGTGCCATTATAAATGAACCCAGAGAGCTCCCTCACCCATTCGGCCATTGTGTGTCTTGGACATACAAGAAGATGGTAATTTATGAACCAAGAAGCTGTCTCTCACCAGGCACCAAATCTACTGGCACCTTGATCTTGGACTTTCCAGTCTCCAGAGCTATGAGAAATAAATTTCTGTTGTTTACAAACCACCAGTCAACAGTACTTTGTTACAGCACCCTGAACTGACTAAGAAAGGGACAGTAAAAAATTAGAGGAATCAAGGAGGTGTCAAGCATAGTGAGAGGTCTATATTATTCTCCAATGAATACCAGGGAATAACGTCTGATCTGTAACAGAGAAAGAAACACAGTTCATAACTTGGGTTTCTGGTCTGTGCAACTGGATGCATTTTGGAGCATTAACTGAGGTGGAATGATTGAAAAATGTGCAGGATTAGAGATAGGCAGAGATCCAGAGTTGTAATTTGGATGTGCTGAGTTTGAGACGTCAATTAGACATTCAAGTAGAGAAGTCAAATATACAGTTGGATGTGCAAGTCAGGAGTTAAGGGGATACATCAAGGCAGGAAATCTAAAAGAGAGGGTCATCACTTCTTGTCCATTTTGACAAATATAAGACTTCTACCTCTATTCAAAAATGTCGCCCAACTTTATATCTGGGATACCTATAGGTGTCTTACTTGAAATCACTCACTCACTCACTCACTCATAAGCCTCTTACCATGAGGGATTTGCTTTGTTTAGTTTTTAACTCTCCTACTTCCCTTTTCCATTCATGTATATTGCAGACATTTGCTAACTACTATCTAGCTGCCTGATACTTACCATGAGTATACTCATATCCAGGTTAACTGTTATGTCTACTTCTATCCCCAATCTTTCATGCCAATATGCTGCAGTTTCAGGATGAAGGTCTATCTGTATTGCATTTCCTGGAGTCCCCAGTCTATTAAACAAATAAATAATCCATGTAGGAAAATGTTTACTCTACCACGTTTTACCAACATACATATACGTACTCATGTCTCTCAGTATCTCCTTTGACAATTAGTATTATTATTTATTGGCTATATCCCTCATGAAGTTTCTTTCCTCAATAAGACTCACCTGAGATTGCCTGGTATTGCTTGGGAGAGCAAAGGTAGGGCTCTTACTATCCTCAGAAGGTTGTCTGAATATGTGAAACCTTTCTAATAACCAGTTTCAAAATGTTTTATTCTTTACCTTTCTCTAAAGGATATGTTGAGTAATACTGCTTGTATTTGTGTATTTATGCGTTATTGATAAATTCTGAAGTTTAATATATAGGATTTTCTATAGTTTTTGATTCGCCTTAAAATTGACATTATCTTCTTTTACAAAAAAACAAAAACAGAAAACATTTACTCATGTCAGCATTTAAATGGTATTTAGGGCTTCCCTGGTGGCGCAGTGGTTGAGAGTCTGCCTGCCAATGCAGGGGACACGGGTTCGAGCCCTGGTCTGGGAAGATCCCACATGCCGCGGAGCGGCTGGGCCCGTGAGCCACAACTACTGAGCCTGCGCGTCTGGAGCCTGTGCTCCGCAACGGGAGAGGCCGCGACGGTGAGAGGCCCGCGCACCGCGATGAAGAGTGGCCTCCACTTGCCGCAACTAGAGAAAGCCCTCGCACAGAAACGAAGACCCAACCATAAATAAATAAATAAATAAATAATTTAAAAAAAAAAAAAAAGTTTAAATGGTATTTAAAACCATGAAACTAGATGAGATCACCAAAGGAGTATGTTATTTTTAGAAAAGGGAAAACATGCAAGGATTAAGTCCTTAGGTCAGAGAGATGAAGAAAGACCAGGAGACTGATAAAGAGCATCCAGAAAAGCAGGAGAAAACCCAGATGAGTGTGGTGTCATGGTAGCCAACTGAATTTAAAAGTTTGCAGTAGGGTAGAGTGAACAACAATTAAATTTCACTTATTGTTCAGTAAAATAGCACTATATCAACTTACTGAGACTACCTCAACAAATTATCACAAACTGGATAGTTTAAAACAACAGAAAGTTATGTTCTCACCATTCTAGAATCTAGAGTTTAAAATCAAGATGTCAGGAGGACCATGCTCCCTCTGAAGGCCTTCGAGCGGGATCCTCCCTTGCGTCTTCCAGCTTCTGGTGTTTACTGACAATCCTTGGCACTTTTCTGCTTATCGCAACATAACCCCAATCTCTGCCTCCATAGTCACATGGTCTTCCCCTCTGTGTGTCTTCTGCATGTCTCTGTTTTCTCTTTTTATTAGGATATCAGTCATTAGATAAGGGTTCACTCAAGTCCAGTATGACCTCATCTTAACTAATTACATCTTCAAAGACTCTATTTCTAAATAAAATCATATTCTGGGGTTATGGGTGGACATGAGTTTTGGGAGGGCAATATAAGGATTAAAAATAAACTAAAAGTGAAGTGAAGGGGAGTGGAGTAGAGAGGTGAGGGAAAATCATATGAATTGGATTGGGTTCAACAAATGGGAAGGGAAGAAATTAGAGAAAATGAAAATAGACAATGTGAGATAAAGGAAGGAAAGAAATCACATGGAACCTAGAAGATCAGTGAGGTCACAAGAAGTTTTGGTATTATTATTATTATTATTATTATTACTATCTGCTTTATTTAGTTTAGTTATGCTTTGCTCTTTATAATATTGAAGAAATAGCAATATTTTTCTATGTTGATGGAAAAGATGTGGTATTTTATGGAATACTGATGATAGAAAAAGAGAAAGAGAATTGCTGGAATGATTTTCTTGAATAAGCAAGATTAAGAGGGATCCAATGCTCCCATGAAGGGGTGACCTCAGCCAGGAGCACAGGCAGTTTATTCTGGGTAATGGGCACATGTTAGCCTAGAAGCAGGGAAGGGAGGAGATGAGGTGGTGTGAGCCTGTCTACCTCTCTTCTTATTGCTACAAATTTCTCAGGGAAATGGGAGCAGTCTAGAAGCTTTACCTTGAAATTGCTAGAAGTATAATGGAAAGCAAGATTTACAAATATTTAATAAGGACAGATGGGAACATGTTACTCTTGGAAATATACAGACAGAAATCACATCATAATATGAGTTGGGTTAAGTGATGGAAATTTTCACCACTCTCAAGAAATTCTTGATGTGGCTAATGAGAATAAAGGGTAAGACTGATTTATAGGATTAAATAAAAAAGTAATTTTGCAAGTTCTTTTTAAAATTATAATGTGAATAATTTTATATTTCAAATACTAACGGATCAGTGGAAATGAAGAGGTTGTTATTCCCAACCCAAATAAAATGATAATATTTATGGATTTCTAATTTCTAAGAGGAAATCAGTAACTATAGGCAGAATTATTCATGTATCTTTGTTTCTTAAAATTCCTTTGACTGTAATTGAAAACAAACAGTAAAGAGAAAGAAGTAAATACTTACCCTCCAAGATATCTGGCTTACTCAGTAATTCAAAAGAATTAATCAGATAACTTTACAACATGAACCCAGATAAAACATTTAGTTATAATTTGGCCTTGTAAGAAAAGTTATTATTATTGAATGACTTTGTGTTTTTTAAAAAAAGAGGAATACCTTGATACCTCAGAGCAGGTTACTCTTTTAATAACACAGCTGTTGTTCACTGTTCTAAATAAAATTTATTATGGAGTTGAGATAAATGGTCAGTCACTGAAGGCATAGATAACAATTTACTAATTTGTAGATGTAATGATGCTGTTTCTTTATTATTTTTATGATAAAACTTTTAAAAGAGGCTTCATGACACTATGTTTAAAGAATAGGTCAGATGCATACCACATATACATGCATAGGTTCACTTCTCTTCTTTTCCAAATTCTTGTGGGTTCTGTAGAAATTATATCTATAATTACACATACACACATACACACACAAACACACACACACACACACACACACACACACACTTCTGCTACACAAAGGAATTTCACTGATGACCTGATGATATAAGCCTCACAATGTGTGTATACCCTTATATTGATTTATAAGGATATAATAATATAGCTCTATGTATAAAATAAATAAATATTGTACATCTGGAACCATATATAGCTATACACACACTCACATGCACACACACACCATATATAATATATATATTTACCATATATTATATTATATATATTTTTCATATATTATATAAATATATTATGTATATTTATATTATTTAAGAGTTATTTTGGGGCTTCCCTGGTGGCGCAATGGTTAAGAATCCACCTGCCAATGCAGGGACATGGGTTCGAACCCTGGTCCAGGCGGATCCCACATGCCGCGGACCAACTAAGTCCATGAGCCACAACTACTGAGCCTGCACTCTAGAGCCCACGAGCCACAACTACTGAGCCCATGCACCACAACTACTGATGCCGGCTCCCCTAGAGCCCGTGTTCTGCAACAAGAGAAGCCACCGCAATGAGACGCCTGCACACCTCAATGAAGAGTAGCCCCTGCTCACCACAACTAGAGAAAGCCCATGCAGCAACGAAGACCCAATGCAGCCAAAAATAGAAATAAAATAAAATAAATTAAAAAAAGTTATTTTAAGTAACTCTTAAAACATAAGGCTAAATATATCTACTAAAAGCAAAATATATACATTTTAAATATGGAAAATGTCAAAGATACATACTGCTTTACAATTATAAGGTCATTTCTTTAAAAAAGAGACTTTTTCTAATTGTGGGAAAATGTTATAAGTCAGAGCACCCTGCTGTGAAGTTTTATGTGCCAGAGTATATTTGGGAAACAGCATGGAATATGTCCACCATCATAGCAGCATGGATTCCCCAAAAGTATGTCCACTGAAAATCAACTACTATTTTTTAAAAATAATTGTAGTTTTCTTCTTGATGATTTTTTTTTAAATAAATAAATTTATGTATTTATTTATTTATTTATTTTTGGCTGCGTTGGGTCTTCATTTCTGCCCGTGGGCTTTCTCTAGTTGGGGCGAGCGGGGGCTACTCTTCATTGTGGTGCACGGGTTTCTCATTGTGGTGGCTTCTCTTGTTGAGGAGCACAGGCTCTAGGCGCGCGGGCTTCAGTAGTTATGGCTCACGGGCTTAGTTACTCCGCAGCATGTGGAATCTTCCCGGCATGTACCCTGCACTGGCAGGTGGATTCTTAACCACTGCGCCACCAGGGAAGTCCCGAAAATCAACTACTATTAAAAAAATAAATAAATGGTCTTATTCTTAAGGGGCTGTGAATTGCTTTTAGGCAATCTTTATTAATTTGGTTGAGAGTTTAAGGCAAAGAGAATTCATGTACCAGGGACATTTGGATCTTACACAAATAATTTACATTGCACAACGGACAATACAACAGTCAACACAGTGAATTGGCTGCAATAGGAAGTGACCACAACAAATAATAAGTACTGCAGGTAAACTGTAATAAGTTCTTAGTGTTTAATATATTTTTTCAGAACCTACCTAGTTGCTTGCTTAGCCTGACTATTCATTAGGACATGCCAGATTAATATGTAGGAGACTATGTATTGAAATATTTTACTAATGAGCAGAGCAAGTGGAACTAAATGGCTGACACCTGTAGGATATTATGTCATTTTATATGCAGAAAACTGCATGGAATTTTGACACTTTTAGAATACTGTTAAAGAGGCACCTTATACATTATGCCATTGACTTTCCAATAAACCATTAAATACTTTTTTATTCCTAACGTAACTATTTAACTGCTAGACCAACATAACCCTGCCTAAAGCCTCAGTAAATTGTGCAGACATTTCCACCCCAAAGAGGTAGGATTCAATAGCCTGGGAGTAAAGATCATTATGTGGTACAGATTGCAAGCAAGAGGTTAGTGTCTTCTGAATTTCAGGGATAAAACACCTTTTATCATGGTGGTGCACTCTTCATATTTGCCTGGTTATTACAAAAGAAGTGCAGCAAACTCAGGCTTGAGAGTAGCCTGAGAGTTAGAAATAGAAGAACAACCACTACTATTTCCAAAAAGATGCCATGTACTCTGTCTTCCCCCACAGACAGTTGGGAAGACCAAAGAAAATACTGTATAAAATTACAGAAAACTCATGAGTACTATTAACGTGCTCATCTCTTCTCAGATGTTTTGCCTGTTTCTGGCTTCCCTGGTGGCACAGTGGTTAAGAGTCCTCCTGCCAATGCAGAGGATGCGGGTTTGAGCCTTGGTCTGGGAGGATCCCATATGCCGTGGAGCAACTAAGCCTGTGCGCCACAGCTGCTGAGCCTGCGCTCTAGAGCCCGCGAGCCACGGCTGCTGAGCCCCGAGCCACGGCTGCTGAAGCCCGCGCACCTGGAGCCCGTGCTCCGCAACAGGGGAAGCCATGGCAATGAGAAGCCCGCGCACGGCAACGAAAACCCAACACAGCCATAAATAAATAAATAAATAAATAAATTTATAAAAAATGAAGTTTAGGGCTTCCCTGGTGGCGCAGTTGTTGAGAATCTGCCTGCCAATGCAGAGGACACGGGTTCGAGCCCTGGTCTGGGAGGATCCCACATGCCGCGGAGCAACTGGGCCCGTGAGCCACAATTACTGAGCCTGCGCGTCTGGAGCCTGTGCCCCGCAATGAGAGAGGCTGCGACAGTGAAGGGCCCGCGCACCACGATGAAGAGTGGCCCCCGCCTGCCACAACTAGAGAAAGCCCTCGCACAGAAACGAAGACCCAACACAGCCATAAATAAAAATAAAATTAAAAAAAAAAAAAATGAAGTTTAGCCTGTTTCACTGGTCTGATTTAGCCACCCCACTTTTCTCCCGGAGCACACTAAGTCTAACCCTAGCATGGAGTCTTTCATTATTTACATTTGTGTTTTCTTTGACTGTAGTTAATGACTTTAGAGGGTCTTTTATTAATTGAGTGCCTTTAACTTGGTAGGCATTGGAAAGTCAAAGATGAGTGATTGCTGAATAAATTAATGAGTAAATATATGAATAAATTAATAAAATATATACTGATAAATTTAGCAGAAAAGGTAGATTTTTTAAAATAAAATAGAAATAGCTGTGTTCATAGCCCTCATATGTATCTATGTATTCCTTGTTGAATTAATTCATTCTTTCATCACCTCAATTCTTCAGTATTAGCATTTTCTTTTATTGCATCCTTTCTATATATTTCCATTAATTTTATCTATCTATCTGTCTATCTATTGTCTATATTAGTCTGGGTTCTCCAGAAAAACAGAACCAGTAGGTACTGCTTACAACAAAGAAATTTACTGTAAAGAATTGGCCCACCTGGTTATGGAGGCTGAGAAGTCCCCAAATCTGCAGTCAGAAAGCTGGATACCCAGAAAGCCAATGTCATAGTTCTGGTTCTGGCCCAAAGGCTTGAGAATCTGGTGAGTCAGTAGTGTTAAGTCCCAGTCTGTATCCATATCCAAAGGCAGAAGAAGATCAATGTCCCAGCTTGAAGACAGTCAGGAAGAGAGAGAGACAGACAGACAGACAGAGACAGAGAATTCTCTCTTACTCAGACTTTTTGTTCTATTCAGATCTTCATTGGAATATAGGAGACCCATTCACATTAGGAAGGGCAACCTGCTTTACTCAGTCTATCATGCTAAATATTAATTTTATCCAGAAACACCCTCAAAGACACGCCCAGAATAATGTTAAGTCAAATACCTGGGCACCCCATGACTTAGTCAGGTTGGCACATAAAATTAACCGTCATGAATTAGTCACTGAAGTGCACAGTCCCCATACAAATGAACAACTGCATTGGAACAAGATAATGATGGGAAAGCATCACTTAAAATAGAAAGGAAGAAAAGTGATCCTCAGCCATCACATTACTAAAAAATAACCATGATATAAATTTCATAAAAAATATTTTCTTTATTATCCTATGTAATACAGCACTAATTTAAAATTTTTAAAATTATTCAGGTAAACTAGGTATTTAGTAAATGTCAGGTACTGAGCTAACTTCTAGCAATACAAATGCCTAAAGACATTTACGCCCTTTTGAATCTTATACTTTAGTTGAAAGGACAAAGAAGACACTAGTACAATGTACATTTTGTTACCTTTATACAACAATTTGGTCTTCAATCTTAAAAAGAAATGAAGAAAAGAAAAGGTGACAAAAGAAAAGAAAAATGGTCAAGATGAATAAACAAGAAATCAACATGTTTATAAAGAACGTTTTAGATCTGTCCCACACTGGGTCTTAATATCCCTCAATGCAAACATTTAGCTTCAGTCAAACCAACCTCCTTACTGTGTAGATTTCCACAGTGATAAATTGTCCTTCTACTTTTGTTTCCATAGCCACTAGCCCTCATTTTCTATTAAAAACCTTCTTTTTTTTTTTTTTTTTTTAATTTATTTATTTATGGCTGTGTTGGGTCTTCATTTCTGTGCGAGGGCTCTCTCTAGTTGTGGCAAGCGGGGGCCACTCTTCATCGCGGTGCACGGGCCTCTCACCATCGCGGCCTCTCTTGTTGCGGAGCACAGGCTCCAGACGCGCAGGCTCAGTAATTGTGGCTCACGGGCCCAGTTGCTCTGTGGCATGTGGGATCTTCCCAGACCAGGGCTCGAACCCGTGTCCCCTGCATTGGCAGGCAGACTCTCAACCACTGCGCCACCAGGGAAGCCCTAAAAACCTTCTTGATGTGTGCCAGAAACTCTATGGTGAGTTGAGAAGTAACCTACCAACAAATAATAGCATTATGCCTTTCATGGCTGAACATTAACCGTCACCATAAATAAGATAACCTGATTCATACAATTCCTTGACAATTGAAAGTGAAAGTATCAGAGCAATTATGTCATCAAATAACCCAGTTCTTTCACTCTCATTTGCCTTCTGCAGTGTCACATTGTCTTCAGGCTGGATCCTAGCCCAAATTTTTGACAGGTGCAGGGTTTCCTAGAGGTAATGCTTCCTCATTCATGTCCAGTAAAGAAGAGATTCAACATGATTGGCCTGGCTTAGAGCTCTTGGCCTCACCTGACTTTAGCGTGGTACCTAGAAGGATGGGAAGACTGGCTGGCTTAGCTGACATCACTCACTCCACCTTAGAAGACAGGGATGCTGACAAATTTCCCATAATCGCATCAGCTCCAAATTGAACACCTGGGGCTGTTGGGAAGTGGAGTGCTGGTGGGGAGCAGTTGCCAAAGTTTATCACTGATGTCATGGACAGAAATATTTAAAATACTGGGAAACATTGACACCAGAACTAAATTCACTAAGGAGGAGGTCTGAAACACAGTGTGATTTGCAATTGAGTTCTTTATTAGTTACAGCCAGGGTTTTAGCATTTTAAATTAACATCATTGATGGGTTAGTAAACTACTGGTAATCTATATTGTCTATTAGCAGTGACCCACAGGGTTAGATAAATTACATGTTACAGAAAAGCATACAGGAAATTCTCTTACTAGATTCAGTTTGAGGTAGAGTTAAGATAAGCTTATATATCACATGAGAAAATTGTGTAAAAAATTAAATTGTTAGTGATAAGCACAATCCACAGGATGCTAACAGTTCTGTAAATTCTAATTATAATCTCTCCTCATCTATACTTAACTGATGGTTCCCAAACATGAAACCAGTGTTAATGGTTCCCAAACATGAAACTAGTGTACAAAATAATTGTTGGTGATTTTAACTGCATCCTTAAAATCTGGGCTCCAAGACTGGTTAATCAGGTTAGGACAGTCAACCCTATTCTTTAGTAAATGACCTTCTTTTGCTTTCTCTGTCTCTCTGTAAAAACAGTTCCATAAGGCTTTTGGAGTTGGCTTCTTGACTATCTCTGTTTAGACATTCCCTGAAGTAGCTCCCATCAGGATTCAAATCACTGGCTACTTTGTCTTTCACAGTTAAACTTGATGATCTTGAAGAGCCCTTTTAAGACTCACATCCCTCTTTTTTATAAAAGTTGAATACCAAAAAATGGACCATATGATCCAGGAACAGAAAGATCTCTAAAGTAATGATAATTGCAGATGAGACAAAAGAGTAAATTTCTTCCTTAAATTATTGCAAATATACAATGAAAATTTCTTGTTAATTCAGCCAATTTATTTTCATTGGGTTGGGTCCCATTCACCTTATGGTGAAGGACATTTATTGTTTCTGACTACAACACTAAGCAATCCATTTCATTAGGCTCAGTTTAAGTTTATTTGGAAATTTCTCTCTCCTTTCCTCCTCTTCCCTTTTTTTTCCCTTGCCTTCCCCTCCCTCTCTCCCTTCCTTTTTACCTCACTCCCTCCGTCCCTCTCTTCCTTCCTTCCTTCCTCCCATCAGCCCAGATTTAACTAAATTATACCTTATCTAAATCATATTCCAGTGAACTGAAATGTTGCACTGAGGGGTACAGCCTTATTTCCTTCCATGATTCTTTAAGAGACGTGTTACATGACTTTATGTGATCTCATTCTGAGGTTGAAGTTAAACTGCTCTTAATGACTGCTATGCGTGATGAGACCTCAAACCTTTCAATAGTCTGAAACATACAGCTTTAGTCTCATTAAGATGTCACTTTGTCCAAATATGAATATATGTCTGCATTATCTCAATTCTTGGCATATTGCTTTAAAATAACATTGTTTCAAGTTTCTCAGACGACATGGCACTATTCACAACATGTCCTTAATATCCAGACAAGTTTGGAAATTCTTCCAGACAAACTGATCCACAGTTATTTTTTAACCACTGATGACTCATAAGTGAGGGCAGAGCCCTTGGCTTGTTAGTAGTTTCTACCCTACACTCAAGTTCATTCAGCATGTCAACTCAACAATGTGTGATGTGTCAACTTCAAAAATTAAACAAACCAGACAACACAGCAGTTGCACTACAAAGAAATTGGTTTGTTTCCCAACCTTCCATTGCTAGCAAAACTGCTTTGACTTTTGTTCTCCATAAACCCCACGTCTGGCTTAATTCCAACTTCTATTTTCTGTTTATTCATCAGAAACTTGTTTCCTCAGCTGAGAAATATACCCAAAGCTTTTCTCATTTAAAGATCTTGTTTCTTTATGTAAATGCTTTCGTTTCTGACCCAGGGGTTACTGAAAATTTAAGGTGCTTTTAGTTTCTTTCAGAAACATTCTTGTAGCATATAAGGGAGATAATTGTTCCTCAGTAAATTGAATTATTAGTTATTACTTATTTCTAAATCCAAGAACCTCATTTCCTCATGATGCTATTTGGTGTAAATAAAATGTAAATGCTCAAAGTTAGAACTGTAGCTTAAAGGTATACATGATAAATCGTGTATCTCTCTCTATACGTGTACACAGAAGAAAAGGTGGCAAACTAAAAAAATGTAAAATTCAGTCTGGGGTATTTATACACCCCCTCAAGGAAGAAAGATTCATCCATGCTTGGTCAGCTTACTGACCCCTTTCTTGTACAGAATTATAGTAATGAAACAACAGAAAAATTGAAAGGAAACTGAGAAACTGCTACTCTGCTTACAAACAGCTGAGTTAAAGAGGGAAACTGAGAGATTCGAGCACTCCAGCTTGGTCTGGAGTGAAACAGTCGTTAGTGTAAACATGGGTGAGACATCGAATCAGCCATATGGAGAATGAGCCTGGAGAAAAAAAATAGAGAAATTTTAAGACATTTTGATTTACTTAATAAATGATACTTGATGTTTTCATGTAACACTAAAGCAAAGATGTTAAATTACTTTTAATTTGTATTGCTTCGTAAGCTAATACTACAACCTTGTCATGTCAAGACAGGGTGACAGACAATAAGATATTATGCAGGTTACATATATTAACATGTACATTTTCACATTTTTAATAGTTGCTACTTGAGAGAAAGATTGAAGAGAAATGAAGACCGATTTCTATATTTACTTTCTGGATGGCCATATAATGAGTATTTTAAGTAAACATATATTACTTTGTCAGTTTGAAAATAAACAAATTTTCTATAAATTATGACTCAGAACACTGATATTTTGTTAATCTAGTTGGCAATTATCATTCACTAAAGAGACAATTATCACTTTGGTGATGATCACTAATGGGACAAAATTAGTATTAGCGAAAAAGAATACAATTTTAAACTACGCTATTGCAGAAAATTCTAAGAATGTTTATATTATCCCAGATCCACATGAACCTCTCAGATCCACTGCCTCTCCCAAAAAAAAAACGTTTTGTAAGACAGGCTTTTTGACCCAGTTATTTCCAATTCTTCTTGGGGTATTGGCTTTCATCATGACCATAATTCATCACTAATCCAGAGAGTTGTTTTTTGTTTTTTTTGTTTTTTACCATATCTTTGAGTGCTGCCCCAAAATTCTCAACCTGGTAATCAGTCCTTTGAGGCTCTCAGTCTCCTTTGATTTCGAGATACACTTTATTTCTTATGTAAATCTTAGTGAAAAGTTACTAGGAAGAGTCACAGATGGAAAAGATTGAGATATGTTACTGAAAATGTAAAAAAAGAAAGAAAGAAAAGAAATCTCATTATAGATATTGTGGGTGCTCCTCCTTCTTTATGCTGGGGAATTCTCAAATAGCAATATTGCCAGAAAACATGTTCTCATGTACATTGATACTCAAATATCACATCAATACCTGCTACACAGATCAGAATTAAACTGAAGGACCTCTACTGTAGAGAAGTAGGGCATCTCTCACCACGGAGAAACCAGCACAAATCAGTCTTTTTTTTTTAGAGGCTCTTCTTTAGAAAAAATTAGTCATTTTTGCAGGATATATGTTGTATGACTTAATAGAAATGTGTATCTTACCTCTATGCTAGCTGCCACATGTGCTTGAAAAAGAAAAGTCAAAGATGCCTTTTTCCTGCCCAGAAGGTAGAACCAGTACAGTGTACTTCTCTGTGTGTCTCTTACTGTATGATTTAGACTCAAGTAACAGGTGGAATTAGAAATCTTGGTACCACACTAGTATCAAGAATAGAATAGATTCCCAAATCATGCAACAAAACTAGTTATGGATATTTTCAGACATTAGGACTATAATCTTATATTCAGAAATGTAGAGAATTACATGTAGTATAGTCTCAAACATACTAAGTGTCAATATTTTTCTGGTTTATGGAAAAATTATGTCCATCTCACAAAAATCAACATATAGAGTGAGAATCGTTGCTGCCGATGGAGAGTATCACCAGCAAAATGCTGGCAAGAACAGAAGAGGAAAAAGACATTTTCTAAAGAGAGAGTTCCATCAACTCAATCTCTCTGACACTCTGGTTCTCCCAACTCAAACAAAAAGTCCCGCGTATCAACACCAGCATTCTCTTGGCTATTTCAAGGCTAAACTTAAAAGTGAGTGAAAATATGCTTTGAAACTGGAAAATGTTGTATGAAAGCATGAGACATTATTAATGGTGACACTGAGCACTAATGAGGATTGATATGATTGTTTTCTCAGACATCAAGTTGTAGAAGTGCTTCCAAACTTTCCAGATAACTAACACAATGCATCTCTGCATTTGCATACTCTTTTTTTGTTTGTTTGTTTGTTGACATTTTTTTCACACACACACAGTGTATTTTATTTTTACAAGAGATAGACTGACACGAAACATTGTACATGGAGGACCACAACAAAAGCAACAATGATTGCAATTACCAAACCTGAAACACACTCATACTATGTCATAATATTGACATTCAGTCCAGTAATCCTCCACTGTAACAGCTCCTTTACTTTGCATACTCTTTTGTTCAAAGAACTCACCTACCATGTTTTGAACATGTTCGAAACCTTCCTTTTGTTAACCATTTTCAAAGCGTGAAACTTTATGTGGAAAATGGCTTTTATTTTATTTTTCCATTATTCATCTCTTTGTGAACTTTAATTTTTAGTGTACCATGTGTTCTGGGCTGAATTCTGAACCCCTAAAATTCATGTGTTGATGTCCTAACCCCCAGTAGTGCTGAATATGACTGTAATTGAAAATAGGGCCTTTAAAGCCGTGTTTAAATTAAAATGAGGCTATTACAATGGGCTTTAATCCAGTCTAACTTGTGCCTTTATAAGAAGAGGAAATGTGGACACAGAGAAACAGCAGGGGTGCACTTGTACAGACTATGTGGAAATGGGGAGATGGTGGCCATCTACAAGCCCAAGACAGAGGCCTCAGGAGAAACCAACCCTGCCAACATCTTAATCTCAGACTTCTAGCTTTCGGAACCATGAGAAAATAAATTTCAAGCCACCCCATGTTCAAGTCTCTGGAAGTTCGTTACGGCAGCCCTAGGGAACTAACACAACCAGGATTTCAAGAAAAGCTTGTGTTTATTGTATTCATATCTATAACAAATCTATAAACCATCATGAATTTTTATGTCCACACTTCTCAAAAGAGCAGAATGCTCACATTTCAGGAGATTTTTCTAAAGTTTAAAAGTCACATTTAAAATTAGGTCTTAGGGCTTCCCTGGTGGCGCAGTGGTTGAGAGTCTGCCTGCTAATGCAGGGGACACGGGTTCGAGCCCTGGTCTGGGAAGATCCCACATGCCGCGGAGCAATTAGGCCCGTGAGCCACAGCTACTGAGCCTGCGCGTCTGGAGCCTGTTGCTCGGCAACAAGAGAGGCCGCGACAGTGAGAGGCCCGCGCACCGCGATGAAGAGTGGCCCCCGCTTGCGGCAACTATAGGAAGCCCTCGCGCAGAAACGAAGACCCAACACAGCCAAATAAATAAATAATTAATTAAAAGGTGCTAATAATTAAAAAAAAAAAAAAAAAAGATTAGGTCTTAGCTCCAGGCTTTCAGTGTATTCCACCAAGAAGACACAAGTTGCTATCAAAATAGTCCCCGAGAGCTCTCTGCTGCTTCAGCCTCTGATGCAGGCCCCCCAGGTCGAGCTGTGCACGGCCAGTGGGTGACAGGGCACTTGAGAACCACGGGCTCTGGATTCCTTCCACTCTTCCACCCCAGCTCCTGATTCTACTCTGTAACAATACATCAGATGAGGTCATTCCAGAGGACTCAGGGACAAATTACTCCATGGGCAGGTGCTTTGGTAAAGCTATATATTTATGGGAATTACTCTTCATTTCCCATTACTATTATACCTGTGCCTTCAGAAGTCTATGAGTTTTGGCCCAGGGGAGGGAAGAAAGACTTTCTTCACAGTCAGGGTTTCTACAGATGTCTTTTATGAGTTGATGGGACTTTCTTGTTATTTTATTCCATGGCCCCATCTCACATAAACAGTGTCAATACCTGCATCCTTAGTCCATGTATATGTGTAGGGTCCATTCTGCTATTTATCTCTTCCTTCGTCCAAGGCTGTATTTGTTGTGGGTGATAAAATTCAGGCAGAAGTTTTTAAAAGCTTCAACCTCAAACTTAATTAAAATATCTGTTTATCACCAAACATAACAAGCCATAAATTATATGATGTTTCCATTTATTTAGCTTAGCAAACATGTCACGTTGATCGATATGAATTTGACTTCACTCATATACAGAAACAGTCTTGAAAGTGACAGCTCAGTGATAGTTTCTCCCCCAACAGAAATGAAGAAACCTTAGATGGAAGGCTGTCAGTTGAGTGTAAATAGGAAGTTTAGAATCAGAGGGCAGACAGGTCCCCAAGCAGGTTAGATAAAAGATTATGAAAAACATAGGGTAGTCATGGAGTTCTGCCATGCACTTTGCCACAGCATATTACAAAGAAAAAAATAGAGAGAAGTGATGCAGGAGTAGAAGGTTTTTACCTAATGGGAGAAACCCCACAGAAAGTGCATTTGAGTATTCAAAAGAAAATCAAAGAAGGATCCTCTAGCCATTTCTGAGAGATGGATATGCAAATATTATGAAGAAAAATGATTAAAATAGCATTAATAGAAGGAGACTGAAAAAAATAGAAAACCCAGACTTTTGAAATCTGTAAATAAATAACCTCTCTTACAACTAACCCTAAAGCTTAGGTAAGTTATCTTTGGACAATTGGTAAAATGTTATTTTTTAATAACTTAATCTCTTATTGAAAACTCCCAAATTGAATTGAACCAAGCACTCTCCTGCTTTTGCTGAAGAAAGGGCTCTAAGAACTCAATAAATTTTCCTTGTTAGATTCTCAAGCACAAGGTGGTCAGAATAGATTTCTGAATTGCTAAGAAACTTGACAACCCCTTTTCCTCATTAGAGTAAAAAACATGTTTTAGCTTGTCTGGATTTCATGAAGTCTCGCCGACAGGTATAGAATTGGTATGTGTTAGGGGTCACAATTTGTTTGAACTTGGAGTTGTTTATGACCGATTGTAATTAATTTTCTTTGTCACATTCCATATATTTCCTTTATATTCCTATATATTCCTTTATTCCTTTATATTTCCTGCATCCAAGGGACTATGTGGAGATGCCCCACGGTGGCTAATTTAATACCTGAAATTTCTATGTTTTTTCTTTTATGTCTTAGTTTGATTAGTGGGCAATGATGCCATCGAGTGCTGCATAGAAAATGCCCATAGCAGGCATTCAGTTTCAGATAAATCTGCATTCAGAGCTCTTAATAAGGATAGCATATTTCCTTTGAAGTTCTGGGAAGGACCTCTTGTAATTCCCCGTGTTGCTTCTATTTAACCAGAATATATAGCTGCCCTGATGTTTGTTCTCAGTTCAAATCTCGTGAGCTTGGTGTTTACATTCACTACTTATGTAGTGATGAAGAATTTTTTATTTGAATAAGGCCGCTGGGAATATATACATGTGCCACATGTACATGATTTGATTAGAAATTCTCTGTGTAGTAAGGACTGAGAGGCAGAGAAATGAAGACATAATAATAAGTCCCAGTCTCTGATCCAGGGCAATGATACCATGGGTAGATCACACAATAGACCTTCAATTCCCTCACCTATAAATGGGGGAACAATAGTGGTTTCATGACAGAATTTCTATGTGGATTAAGTTGAAGAATAGGTAGAAAAGTACCTGGTAAACTATAAAACAATATAAATATATTAGTTGTTTTATAGTCAGGAAAGAGCACAGCATGAGGTGTTAGAGTCCAACAGACGTGAGTCTGAGCTCATTTCCACCACTTATTAGCTGCTTAACTTCTCTCCTCAGTGTTTGTCATCTGTAAAATGGGGATAATAGAGCCTCTCCTCATGGGTTATTGTGAGGAATGACTAAGATTCACACAAAGCATTTACACAATGCCATAGTGGAAAGAGTATTTCCTTAATGATTGTTATATCATTCTGGGAGGACAAAGTCCTTCTACCTCTGATGGACTCCCTGTGTCAAGAAGCAAAAGTTTCTCTCCATTTAATCATGAATCACTTCAAATGTTTGGGAAGGGTCTCTCTCATGTCTCTAAACTACTTCTTTAACAAAACCAGCAATCACAATACAAGGAATTCTTTTCCTTTCAGGTAAAGTATGTCATATTAGTACTTGTATATTCATAGATCAGGTCTGAATGGCTGGGACTAGGTAAACCACTGCACAGGTTCTGAAAATAAGGGCAGCGGGGGAAAAGGTAGCCAATTATATAAATTTAGTCTGATAAGTTCCAGAATTGGTCAGATAAGGTGAAGCAGGCAGCGGAGGATCCAGAACATGTTAATGAACAAATCAATGAAAGAATGAGTGAATAAATGAATTTAGGAGAAACAGCTAGATACACTAATTATGGGAGTGAGCTATAGGGGAAAAAAAGATTTAATAAGATGGAAAGCATTCAGAGTAACTGCAGTACACAATCGTGTGACCTGTGATGAAAGGAAGTGCATTCAAGTAAGATAGATGGAGAAGATGGTAAGGATTAGACAGAGTTAAGGTGGAACTTTCCTCCAACATGGCATCTTGGTAACCAGCATCCTCATTTCAGTGCACACACGCTTACCTCCCGTCATTGCCTTCACTGCCTCTCACATTTTTCCCTAGAGTTAACTTCTGATAACAGTCTCCTAAAGGTGATTTTTTAAAAGAAATTTGAATAGACTACTGAGGACCTTCAGATCTATAAAGGTGCCTTCTTAAAAAGAATAGTCAATGAACATTTTTTTATTGAGACTATACCATGTGTTAGGCGGGATAGAAACAAACTCTGAAGACTAAAATCCTAACTATTAAAATGCAGCTATAATCTAATTGAGGACACAGATGTTAGTCCTGTTTTTTTTTTAAATGTGAAAAAGAAGATTGGGACATTATCATCAAACCATAAGCTGGGAGTAACAAACTTTTTTTCTTCCTTTCTCTCTTTCCTCTAGTTTACTGGGTGCCTACTATTTTCCCACCAGACATGAGGAGCTACGATAGGCAATCAACTTACAGTTATTGAAGCCAGAAATTGGAGAGGGCTCCATCCAACAATCAAGGGAACTATGCAAACATCTACACCGCTTCCTGCATTTCCCATGCTAATTTGTGTCACCTCTGTTCATTTGTCAGACAGTTAGAGAGATGCAGCCATTTCCCCCTCTCCACTCTCTCATTTCCCCTTAATTCAACTCATATTCTCACAAATGAGCTTTCACTTGGCCAAGCATAAGGTTTCCCCTTTATTCAACCTTAGTCTTCCCTAATCCAGCAGGAAAATTGTGGGGAACCACAAACAACCCAGCACATCATGGAAATAAAAATAAAACCACTCAATTTTGTTAGAAGAATAACTCACTACAGAGCCGAGGAAATCAATCATCAGACTCAGATGTCAATCCGTTTGCCTACTTTCCAGACAAGATCTGGACCAACCTTAAATACTAGATTATGAGTCCCTATTTTCTATGACTTTTGCATTTACCACTATGGTTCATTGGGAATATTCCTCCCACCCTCTCATTTTATTGCTTGTTTTCTGTGTAATATTTTTAATTTCAACTTTAACAGTTTGACATATTTTTCATATGAATTAAGTCACTTATAGGTAATTATTATTTGTCTTCATCCTACAGGTGACTAACTTGAAACTGAGTGCCACTGTGATTGTTACAGTCACGAAGCCAATGTATTTGGTTTACTCACCTAAATGTTCTTAGACACAACTCCCAAATTTCTGAGGCTTCACACAATAGAGGCTAGTTTCTCACTTATATAACACATCAATGCAGGTCTTTGATGGTGATTTGAGGACAGTGGCTCCTTCCATCTGTGACTTCATTATACCTTTGGGCCTTATTATTCTCTCCTAGACCTCTGCATCCAGCTGGACATAGGAGGAAAAGATAATGTGGATAATCAATGTAAGAGCATTTAGGGGCCAGCCCTGGAGGTGATGAACATCACTCCCATCCCTACTCCATTAGCCAAGACTCAGTTAACCCTCCATATATAACAGAAGGGAGAAAAGGGTATGCAGGCTACCTTGAACCCAGTGGAAAAGTGAAGCATATTGATGAAAAATTAGCCAACTTCTTTCTACCATGGTCTGCACCTTAGGAAACAAAATATCCATTTTACTCATCCTCACCCCATAAAATAAACACATCTTCTCCCCCTGGGTGCCAACTTAAAGAACCACTTACTTGTTGCATCCAGTTCAAAGTCCATGATCTACAGGGAATACATAGTCTTTATTAGCTCCTCATGATATAATAATATATGAACTAAATGAGACATTATCCACCACTCCCCAACACCCAATATACAATATTAGAAAAGAGAGGGGATAACTCAGTGAATTTTCTCATTTAGAAAATGAAAGATTTTGAGAAAACAGCAGACACTGAAATCATTTCTGAAATCCCTGGACAATTATTATGAAAGTCCTCTACCCAGGAGATGTGGAAAACTCATTGATTAGACCAGATTCTGCTCTCTGAGAGATGTTCCATTGTCTCTTGTCTTCAGTAGTCCCTGGATCTTCCCGCTGGTATATTCTTCACTTTCCATTTTTCTCCATAACTAGGGATTGCTCAGAGCATCCTAGTATGTGTCTTTTGTCTCTATTTTTCACACTAGCGCCTCCTTCTATTCTTCAAAGTATCAGTTTGTGTAATAAAATATATGGTTACACCATCCATAGCCATATATAAAATGGGTATTGGGGGATAAAGCCTCCTTGAGGACTATAGTGTTTATCAAGTCTACTTCTTACCTCTGGTTTTGGAACTTAAAGATTGTTTTATTGCTTGAGCAATCAGATGATTTTTAGAAGAGCAGAGGGTCTGGATTGATGGGGTGTTTTTTGAAATATAATTCCTTCAAAGACTTAAGATGCCTCTGATCCAAGCAATTCTTATTCCAATAACCTCACCCAAATTTCTTCTCTAGACATAATTCTTAAACCTAATTTTTTAAATCAAGCTAACGCTGACTATCTTGAGGCTCTTTGGAAAATTAACGCTAGGTGGGAAGGGAAGTTAACACTCATAATCAGGTGTTTGATATTTAATTTTTTAAAAAAAACCCCACAGAATCTTCCTGGTTCTTTGAAACTCATGATCTATTTTAGTCTAGCATCTTACTATTTGGCCTGCAGAAGGAATTGTTCTTTGCTAAGCTTTAAGGCTCTTGATCTCTAGACTTTCCCATTTTTTTAATTCTCTTGTTAAAAATCAGGTAATTCCCACCTGGGAGTATCTCTTTCTTATTATACTTTACCTGAAAGCCCATAATAATCAAAACACAGCATCAGCCTGATTCTATCCAATGACTTACCCTAGAGCTATAGACTCAGTAATCATACTGTCTACACAACATCTTTATAGGCAGTTGTCTGTTTCTTTGCTGGTTGCCGTCTACCAGCTAAACCACTACCACATATTTTTGGTTTTTGTTATATGGTACCCCAATTGGAAGTACAAATTTCTGTATTAATCGGGATAGACTAACTGTTGTAACAAACAATCCCAAAGTTCTTATGACTTGACATAATAAGTTATTTCATTCTCATTTAAAGAACAGTTTATTGTGATTCTCCATTGAGCATTCTAAAATATGATAACTCAGAGACACTAGCTTTTCCCATATTGGGGTTCCGCTGACCTCCAGACATTGGGGTTATCTGCAACTAACATGCAAATGGAGAATTGCATGGAAGCTTTTAAAATCCAGGTCTAAAAGTTGTGTGTATCACATTCAGTCATATTCAATTGGTAAGAACTCATTCACATGACCTCAATTAACTGGAAAGATAGTGAATAAAGTAGCATAACTCTGAAACTAGGGAAAAAAAGAGAAATAGTTTGGTGAACAACAAGCCAGTCTTTATTAGTAAATATGTAACCAAGCACAATTTTGTACATTGATCCTTGATAACGAATCTGATAGGTTTCCTTGTTCCCTTACAATTTCATCTAAAACTCAACAACTCCAATAAGTCTTTCTTCACTAAAAATATTAGCTGTGGTCAAACCTCGCAGCCCAGAAAGGTACAAAATGTAATTATTGAGGTACTTATTTCTATTTTACTTAAAAATAAATTTGGTTAATATTTGGTACCATAAAGCTATATGGCCCTGCAACACATTTCAAGGAGCCATCAGCCCTTAAGGTAAATAAGTCTAGCTGAAAATGCTCTTGACTCTGTTAGGTGTAAGATAAAACTACATAGAGTTGACGCCAAGTTAATATACATGAATAAATATCTATGAAGCTTTACAAAATGCAAATCCATTCAGAATTATGTTTGTTTAAAATTTTGGAACACATTGCTCAGAAGTCCTTAAGAAATTCTCATAAATATTACATCAAACTGTTAATTTAATCCAGATTTTTCAGAGAAGTTTAAGAAGTATATTTACAACATGATATATTAACCACCACCTTATTTCCTTAAAGTATGTTTTTTGTTTATTAGACAATTCCATGAAAATATTCACTAAGATACGTGAATAAAACTAATTTAAAGCAATGAATTACTTCTTAAAAATTTAGATAAGTAATATATGTTTATTACTAAACATTATACAATACAGAAAAAATTAAGAAAGTGCAAATCACCCTTAACACAATTTTTACCTTATATATAAATTCTTGAAAAAACATTGGAAATAAACATATGCATATGCTAGCTATTTTAAATATAATATTTTATATATTATTTTACTTATTACTACATTGTTAATATGTCCTTTGACAATCAATGACCTTAGAAGTGAGAATATTTAAAATATTTAGATGCAGGGTCATAGATTCTACTAATGCTTTAAGTTTAGAAGGTTGTTTTTAATTTTTCTATTCTTATAAATTATGCTATAGTAAACATTCTTTTATTGACATCTTTCTGTATATCTGGTTATATTACTGTATAAATAAGTAGGGCTGTAATATGCTTATTTTTCATATACCTTTATTTTAATCCATAATTGTCCAGAGCTACAAATCAACCCCTTTCTGCCTTAGTTTTGTGGTTGTTCTATTTATCACACTGAGTCCTACAAATATCATGCCACCAATCAAATAAATCTTACATGTGTGTCTTAGTTAATAATTGGATACTTTTTTAAGCATAATTTTAGCGTAATATGATTTGTGAGTTTTTTATAATATTATGCTGGCAGTGAATATTTGATGTTTTGGTAACTAAGGCTATCAATGAAATATACAGCCACAATTATTGAGAAATGTGTATATATGTATGTGTTTATATATATATATGTATATGGACATATGCACAGATATATATGTATATGCATATAAGAAAGAAAATTGTATATAAAATATAAATGTTATATAAAATATGTTTCCATATATATACATATTTCAGATGCTTATAAACATATAAAACACTTCCAATGGGTGTTGTTGTATATATAAAATAAATAGATAGCTATAATTTCCTTATATACATGGAAGCTTCTTTATAAATCTAGACATGTTTCTACTTAGACTGTCCATACATAATATATCTGAAAGTATATCTACATGCATTATAACAAAAATAACATATTAACATGTTTAGATCTTTAATTTTCTTTAAAACCCTACAGGTATGTAAACACATACTTATTCCTTAATTCAGACTAATATATATGAGCTGGAAAGGGTGATAATTTTAAGTTGGAATAAACTTCAAAATAAACTCTACTATTTAAATATGTGTTAATAATTTAAAGTAATTGATAAAATTATTCCCAATGTATTTCTTTGCTTACATGATTGAAATTCCTAAACTTTGTGCTTCATACACTGTTTGAGCTTAATTAGTACTAGTTTCCTTCCTCCAATAGCACAATTTTAAGGCATTCCACTTATGTACTTGATTCTTACATTTGGCCAAATATCTTCACTACTCTGGGTTTAAGTTTTCTACATATAATTTTTAAGTTTTGGGCTAAAAGCACTGTATGTTTTATTTCTACTCCAAAATTTCATTGTATGCATTTTATATTTTTAATTAAGTCAATCGTATTTTATGAAATGTGCCTTTAACTATTTATGCAATTATTATTATATTTTTTGATTGTTACTTTTTATTTTAAAGCAAATTTAAGTGGTATCTCAAGGACTAGGTTTAAAGAACTAAATGTTTTAACACAACTTTCACAAGTGCTCAATTTTTCTTTGCAGAACTAATGCCTTTATTATGGTTTCTCAGATAGCTTGTCACTTTTCTATTGCTTTGATTTTTTTCAAGCTGTATAATTGCAAGGAAGTACTCCAATTCTATGAAGTTCTTGTTTATCCAGAAAAGACAATTCAAAAATTTTCACTGGGAGATATTCCTGCACAATTTCTCCAACCCATGCTAAGAAAAACATAGTTTCAGAGTCCTACTCTCTAAAATGGTAACAGTAGCAAGTTTCTCTCCAGGAAACTTCTTGGGCATTCTCAATTGCCAGTCCATCAGCAAATGTTTTCTTTTCAGGCAGTATCATGTCTTCTTATTCTCATTCTCATGAATCTTTATAAATAAGTCATCATTTACCATATTATATTGTAATTTAGTTTGTGGCATGCTTCTCTTCCCCAGTAGAATGTAAGTTTCTCAAGAACAGAGAATATGTTTGTTCGTATTTTATTCCTATATATTTCCTAAGAAAAATCCTTGACCTTAGAATACTCAATGCTGAATAAATGAATAAGTAAATGATTGATTGAACTAGCAACAGTGAACTACATTTGAGTCAGAAAGAGACTGTCAATGACTTTGTCTATATACTGATTCTATATACTACTTCTAATAAAATTTCACTTTGTTGCTGCTATTTTTTGTAATTTCTTGCCTAGAAGAGCAGATGTTTGATTAGAAGGATGAAATGATATAGCTTGCTGATTTTATTCAAAAGTTTCGAAGTTTCAAAATAAGAAAGAACATTTGCAACTTTTGAGTACATTTACCTGCACGTAAAGAATTTTAGCCTTGGTGGGGTGGTGAGGGGGAGGACAATGAGAAGAAATTATAGAATGACATTTATTTAAAATATAGAGAAAATTTTCATTAATATCTAGAGGAACTTCAGTTTCTAGGGTCATCTAATTTGAAGTGCTCCATACTTCATCAATGTTAATTATTCTGAAATTTCCCTAATCTGAATGTTTTATCTAAAGGCAATACAATAGATGTTCTCCAGAGAATAATTAATTGTTCTGAGGGGTTATTCTCTAGTCCTTCTCTTCTTCCTCACTACAATCTGAAAAGTAGCCTGAAAAGTTTCAAAGAGTAGAACTCATATAAATTTTACACAGTCTTAACAGTGCTATTTTAAATATTGAACCAGATTCTCTCAGTCAAGAGAACAGAAGACGAGGACTTAAAATGCTTCTTTGAAATAAGCTGAGATTTTTTTTTTTAACACCAAAACTGCATCTTGCAGCTAAAGTTTAAAAGATGTTTAAATGGATATATGCAGGAAAAAAATTAGCATGACAGTTAACTTGTCTTGGTTTCCCAGGAGAAAACTTGCATTTATAGGGTCATATTCTTAGAGTTCACATTCATCTGAGACTCACAACACAGCAAGAAATAAAGAATCATTAAAGAGATCTTAAATAACACTGAATTTTATAGTTTCCAAGAATATTGTTTAAAAGCTCAACTTTCTTAGGAACTCCTCTTTGCTTACTCTCTGATTCTGAGACCCAGATTCACTTTTGCACATATTTTTTGTAGCAGTGTATGGAAACAGTATCATAGAGAAGACAAACTCATAGCTTTATCAATCTAATACAGCTTTTTTTAAAACCCTGTTTACCACAATTCTAGGTATGTTCTAAATTCCCAGTAATTTAAATATTAATAGGAAAAAATTATGACAATTAAAAGCATGGGAAAATAAAATATGGGAGAATAGGAGCATTACAGTATTATTTTCAAATTCAGACCATGGAAGATATATCATTTTTTCCCCTATTTTGTTAAAAGAAGACAATTAAGATCCAGGAGATAAAGTGATTTATCCAAGACCATATCTCTAATCATTTTCAAAGGTAGAATAATTTCCTTATTCTGTTTTTCAAAATGCTGTGTATTCTCTGCCTCATTTATGTTTTTATCTCATCTATAGACTGACTTCTTTCTTTTTAAATAGGTAATCTAATCCAGATCAAAGCCTGAATGCCACCCCAATTCTGTTACTTTCCTGGTACTAACTATAGCAGGGTTCATAGAACTGACTTTTTATAGAATAATGACAATGGAATTATTAAGATGTGATTCAGGCAGAGAAAAAGTTATCTGAATCTTGGGCATACAGAGTTAATCAAATCAAAATGTTCTGAACTGCATAGACATAAGAAAGAAAACATTAATGGTAGCAATCAGTCCCATAATTCATTCTTATGAATCATGCTGATACTTCTGTGTATAAGACAAAGATGAAAGTGCGTTGTTAAAAGTTTTCCATGCATCATGCCTGTTAAATACAAATGGAAAATGTAATATTAGAAAGACTGATCTTCCGGATTGCCAAAAATCACCAGTTTTAGGTAGAGCTGAAATCAAAGTATTGTGTTTCTTGGGATCTATAGCCTTTATTTTGACAGTTAAGCCTAGACTTCAATTTTTATTAGAAGTTTTAAAATGCCTCCTGCAGCTGACTTCTGAAAATTAAACTAGTTAAAGAAATGGCAAGGGGACACACACCTATTCAAGCCAGGCAGTCTCAGACATAAATATTTTGCAATCACAGTGCCATCAATATTTTGGGAATACTCACATACACGTACTTGAACACAGCATTTAGTGTCTGTCCTCAAAGACGACTTGGGGATATAGTATTAACAGGTAGGGAATACATTTTCAAAAAATAAGAGAATAGGCTGTAAATCTTTAGGAAAAAATATAGATTAATATTGGTTGGAAGGATTTGAATGATTTCATGGAGAACATGGAACTTGGTCAAGCTTGAAATGTGAATAGAATTTGGATAGATACAGTATCGATTCACCCCAGACAAGAGGGGGCACAAATATACAAAAGGATATATATGAAATATTTTAAGATATTGGTGATATAGACCTATCTCCACAGATGTATAAGTGGTTAGTTAAGAAGAATTGAGAAGGTTGCCATCATTTATAGTATCATATGAAATATTTATATCATTTCTTTCCAATTACACAGAGTTTTGGGAGAGGAAGAGATTAGGCATGAAATTTGAAAGGCTGTGTTGGGAAAAGGTGAGACCAAGAGTAGACGGCTTATATCCAGGTACTATATATTAATGAGATTTGAGTACATAGTCACCTTAGAGTTGAGTAATGAGCAGAGAAATAAATCATCTTGTATAATGTAGTGAGGTGATACAGTTGCAATAAAAGCTCTGTGAGAGAAAAAAAGGGAATAAGTGATATGGCAAGAGCCTTATGATTGAAGAGAAAGGTGGTCCTTGGAGATTCACAATACTCTTGAGGAACTTTTAAAAAATAAGGATGCTAATATTCAGTTTATATGATGTGAAAGGGTTCTATGTTTCCAATTATCCATTCAGGTCTGCTACTTACAGAAATTGTTTGTGTGATGGTGTTTTGAAGAAAACCAATGTAAGATACTGATTTCCACATCAGATTTGCTGAGGCCAGAGGAAAGAGAATATATGCAAGATGTGAAATTAAAAGTTCAGTTATATCAGGGGCTGTTTATGCTTGGTTTGGATACTATCATGGGATCATATTTCAGGGAACTTAAATCATTCAGGTGTCTGCTATATTAGCAATTACAATCTCAATTTGAAGATCTTATGAGAAGAGTAATGATACATTTAAAGGAATGTTCCAGAGTTATCACAGCTTAGACTTTTGAAAGTTACCTTGAAACTATTGTTCTTCAAACACGAGGAAATAGCTATTATATGTTTATCTTCTTTTCTTGCCCAAAATGAAAAAAAAAAAAAAGTGTTTCTGTTTTCTTCATTTCTTATTTGAGGAATGTTTTGTTTCTCATCCTCACTATCTAGATCTTTCCTTTAGTGGAGAAGCTGTTTTTTCAGTACTTCTGCACCACTCTAACTGTATGATGCTCAGAGTCGAACACAATATTACAAGGTAGTTGAATCAAGGTAGAGATGGACATATGTACTGTAGTGTTTAAAATACACCACACAGAAATAACCCAAAGTGATGATAACTAAACATAAAACTTTGATGAAAAATAAAGATTTAAGACAATCATTCTAAAAGCAAGTAAATAAAAATTGGATTCACAATGTAGCACTAGGTATATAAAGGTCCCTGGCTCCACTTTGCTGTAATATCCTAAAAATAATGATACAACTCTCTATTTAATAAGTTTAAGTCTAGTGTCGCCATTACTAAGCTCAATATTTAAAAAAGTAAAGTCCATTCTACAAAAACTAAATTGATGGTTTCTAATTGCTCTAAATAATATATACTCCAGACACAAACTATTTGCAAAGTTTGTTCAATAAGATACAAACAACGATTAACCATTCAGGAGAAAGCAGTTGATTCAAAATGTGGTAAACTAGTTAGTCATAGAAAAAGTTGACCACACATGTTTAAGTCCATGATTAGGTGCTTTCCTCCAGCCCTGCCTTTTATTTAGATTAGGAAGGAATCGGTTCTGTATTTGTTAGTGGAAAAACATGCACACCAAAAAATGCAACCAGATGCAGAAATTTTACATAATATTACAAAGGAAAAATGCGGGTATTTCCCAGCACCAAAATTGTATGAGTTAAGCAAAATGTTTAATTAAAAATGAATAAGGACTAGATTTTGTTTCATTGTAAATTTCACAAACACTTGATTCAGAAAAATCACTTGTTAACACTTGAAAATGTATGTACCAAGAATGTGTCAAGTATTGATTTAAGCACTTTGGAGACATTAACTCAAATTACTTAATGCTTCTAAAAACTCTATAAAGTATTTGATATTTAGTATCTGATATTTATGACAAAATAAGCTATTCCTGTTTTCTCCAATTAATAAATGCTGCACTAAAACCTTACCATTGTAACACAATTTACCAAACAATATGTTGGCTATCTCTGGAAATCAAAATTTCATCTAATAATCCCAGTTTGGGGATTTAAAATTATACTGGAAATACTTGGGCTTATAAAGCGGATAAATTTTGATATATGAAGAAGAGTTTCTCAAGAAGAGATACTGTTTAAAACCAAGGCAATGGTTAGATGGGAAGAATGAAATCCAATATAGGGTAATGTTAAGGTGTCAAGGAAAATGTATGGTCACCAGAGATTTAGAATATGAAGGGGGAGAAAGGTCATTGGAATTAGCAGGAAGAAAGCCATTTAAGGTCTCTGAAAGATCTGTTTCAGAAGAATGACGGGCCTGGAATTTCGATAGCAGGGGTTTTAAAGGGGCATGGATGGTAGGAGGTAGCAGCAGTGAGTGTAGATTAATCATGAAAATAGCTAATGGCTGTGGAAGGAAGGAGCAATTACATGGCATAAGATAGGCAACCGGGTCAAGTCAAAGTTTTCTTTTATTATTTTGCAATATTGGTGAAGCCTCTGAATATGTAAATATATCCAGAGAAGAAAGGCTTAGAAGGAAAGAAAAGAGAAGAGACAGACGGGTGGGGATGCAAAAGGAATTAAATGATCGGTTCAATCTAAGGTTGGTCATAAATGGAAATAATTAAGTGTTTGGGTAACAGACAATGTTAAGGATGCTAAACCTAACAAAAGGATCCTTAAATAAGCGATCTCAAAATATGGAGCTTAACAAAACTTTTGTATTACCAGTTAGGACAAGATGACTGAAGCACATGGATCTTGTCCCTGATGCTGAGTTTCACTTCCTCTTAAAGTTCTTTGGAAATTCCTCCATGATTCACTATATTACCAACACACCTAACTTTCTCCAGGGATGACATTTAGTATCCTAGTCCCTGAGAGGCTTATGATTCCTCTCATTGTCAAGGTTTTCACTGAAAAGAAATAAACAGGAAACACTCCCCACAATCCTTTCCCAAATAACCCAGCCAAGCGTAAAACGTCATTTCCAGTGTGAGGGAGTCTAATCACCAGAGAATCAATTGTGACTTTAAAAGCCCGGTGCCCTTCCACCAGCTCCTAGGCTCAAGTCCTTCAGGAGCTGGCTCTGCCTGGACTCCAGTCTCACCCGCTGCTCTCCAGCAGCTGGGAACAGCCTCTCCTTCCTCCAGCATGCTCTGCTTTAAAGTGCTGACCCTTCTGTCTGTCATTGTCATTCCCTTCTCCTGTTTTCTGTATATCCTTCAGAAACATGCTTAGTAATGGCATACTTCTTGGAAACTTTTTTGACAGTTGCAGTCAGAGTTACTTATTCTTTGCTTTGTGTCACATTAATGCAATAAACATACTTCCATTATTTCTCTTTTCATCCATAATATAATCATTATAATGACTTCTTGACATCTATTTATCTCCCCTAGGGAAGAAGAAGACCTATATTCAGGGCTGTCAGTTTTCGCATAAGCATTACCGTCTCCCAGCAGTTTACTTGAAAGGAACACAAACTCATTAAATACATAAAAAATAAGAAAGAAGGAAAAAAGAAGAAAATAATAGTGATGACAATGTTAATTATGCAGTAACTACCTAAACTTGCCCGAGACGTATTTATCTACATGTAGAAGATGCCATACTATTTCATTATTATATAACAATACAAGTAGCAATAAACTCAGAATATGAGCAACATAATAGTATATTACCCGATTAAAACATTCAAAGAAATTATCATCTATTGACTGTTTTCTATGTGAGTCATTGTCTAAGGAGCTTGCATACATTTTATCTTTTGATCATCACAGTAAACCTATGAGATAGAAATTTTCATCTTTATTTCACAGTTTAGGAAAATGAACTTGAAGAGGTTAAGAATGTTTGTTCAAAATCAAATAAATAAAGTTAGGATCAAATTTAAATCCGATTCATAGCCTGGGTGCTTAATGAATGTTCTACAGGCCAGTGCAGGGACTTTTTCAGGACATCGGAAACATTATTCAATGTAGAAATATTTAAGCTGTTCCCTTTTCAGAAATTGGATTCATCAAATGATTATACAGCAGTTCTGCTGTAATGATTCTTTTGAAGACAGATTTTATTCTAACAGCATTGATTTATTAGGGAACAATTTGAGCATAACAGAAATTTTACCTATGCTTATGTACAATTTAATTCATGAGAAACACTATGTTAACACAGAAAATGGCACCCAGCTAAACCCAGCACAATGGAACACACAAATTGCACACACCTCAAACATTTATGGATTTTCCATCTGATTTCAGATAACCCTTCTTTCTCTTCACAATAACTCATGAGCTTTATCCCTTTCGAAGCGCACTTCCACAAGCAAGCTTCAGGTCTTTTAGAAAGTAAGGTGCCATATTTATTATACTAATTATGTCTTTCTTAACCATTTAGCATGTGTTAGCTATCAACTTTTATTAAGTTCCTAATTTTTTAATGTTTCATTGATGATATGTTTGAGTGCTGCACCCCAACTCCATTTTTCTCATAAGCCTACTGGGTTTTGTTATGTGATTTTGCACAGCGCAGTGATTCTTAGTAACACACGTATCATGATAGCAGAACTGGCTGTACTTCTGGAGTAAATGATATGCCACGGGTTTGTTTGGGTATCTTAGAGACTTTTTTTCCCAAAAAGTTGACTATCATTAGTCAGTAGGACAGCTACAGTGTGGGATTAGGAATGAAAAGTATAAGTAGTCATAACATTTTCTATTTTGTTGATAAACACTAAGTAATCAGCACACAAAACCAATTGTTACTGACATCTCTGCAAATTAAAGGCTGGCTAGAATTGGTGAAAGATGTTGTTTTAAAAATCCACAGTATTTCCCTCTTACTTTGTCAATCTTTTAATTTGTTTGTTTTAAAACACCAGTGCTGACGTTTTTAGTGAAATCTGTTTGTTTAAAAAATAGCACAGCTGTTGGTCATATGGTAAGTGTTTTGCAAGGCAGAATGGGAGAAAAGCTGCTAAGATTAAGTTCAGCCTGATCAAGATGTCTTCCCCTTCAAGTTAGGAGAAAACTTTTTTTTGTTGCTCTTGTTGTTGTTGGGTAAAGGTCTGATACGATCTATCTCTGTCTATTTTATATAAGGTCAAATTCTGAGAATACTCACAGTTCATACACCTATCAAGAGATGTGAATGAGATTTGTATTCAAAGCAAGAAAAAGGTACTTAGAACAAGAACACAATCTGCATAATTTCAGCATCTGTCAGATAATCCTTGTGTCTTTTGTCTTAATACATCCACAAGATGGCATGAAGGTAGAGGTGATGTTTGAAATATCTAACAGTCTATATGACAGAGGCACGGACCAATTAGAATGGACATCAGCTACATAAAGCAATCGTGCCATCCTGGTGTGTACTGGCTAAATGTCATCCTCACTGGAAGAAAGGGAAATAAAAAGTATAACTGGCAAATTAGGCGCCAGTTTTCAAACAGACACATAAAACCAACCACAGTATATTAAAATTATGTATTTCTTTCCTGCACTCTAAGCTTTTTTACTTTTTGGCTTTTTCAGGGATAATGCCTTACTCTTTTTAGTGTATCTAGTAGAAAACCCTATCCTGACCCATATAAAAATGTTTAGGAATGCCAAAGTAACCAAATCACCCATTGGTTGAGTGTTCAATCTAAGTCAGAACTGGGTTAGATGTTTCATATGCGTGACCTCTAATGCCTCAAAACCCCAGAAGGTAAATGTGATCATCCCCATTTCATATAAAACCAAGTTTCCAAAAGGCACATTGACTTGACTTGGGCCACAGTGTCAGACAGGGATTTAAACCAATGTATGCCTGCTCCCAGATTCTGCTATTTCATATGTCCAGCATAATGCAAATATGTTTCATGTTGGTTGGATTGAATTAAATCTCTTCATCTCAAACTGACCTTCACAAAATCTACATTAGATCTATTTCTTAGAGCAAGGGAACTTTTCCGAGGTTGTCATTTAACACACATAGAGGATGGAGACATTAAGAGACAAAAATATCTTTGTTTCCAAATTGATTTACATATCAAAGCTTCTTGGGGAAGGCTGGAATAAACAGTTAAGTTTCTGGAAACTTATTTAAATCAACTTTCACATTCTTTGGAGAAGTTAACCACAACATTTTGAGGGGAATGTATAAGCATCGCGAGTTGGCACAAGATCCATTCACTTTTGTGTGGCCAAACATGGCACCTATTTTTTCCCTCATGACCTCACCAGAATCATGGTGGATCACACAAATTTCTTATTTTAAGTCTGTCATTTATCCTAGCATTTTTTTTCTTGCCTGGAAACTTTAAAAGTTTAAAGCTATTGAATTTATACTATGGACAACAGGCCAGATACAGATGTTTTGCATATGATCCTTTTGAAGACACATTTCTTAGAATAGGCCATTTACCTTGAATAACATTTAAAAGAGAAAAAAATGAATAAGCAGTTTTCAAAATAAAGTATAAAAGGAGGTGGCTTTGTGTGATAGAGAGAAAAGAATTATTTCATTCCAGAATCCTAGAGAGTGGTCCCAGCTCTGCTATATTTTAGATGTGATTTAATATCTCTGTGATTCAATTTCCACAACCATATAATATACAAAACACAAATTATCTCTATACTTTGAAGTACATGAGTTTTACATAAGTAAAAATACTACTGAGTGACATACTAAGTTTCTACTAAATGATGTAATTAACTTCAAATGAGTTAACATGATGGGAGTAAAAGTGAGACTCTTAAATTTTTATAATGTAGTTTAAACTACTTAAGATAAAAATAAATAAATTAGGGGACTTCCCTGGTGGTCCAGTGATTAAGTCTTTGCCTTCCAATGCAGGGGGTGCAGGTTCAATCCCTGGTCAGGGAGCTAAGATCTCACTTGCCTCAGGGCCAAAAAACCAAAACATAAAACATAAGCAATATTGTAACAAATTCAATAAAGACTTTTTAAAAATATGGTCAACATCAAAAAAATCTTAAAAAAATAAAATAAAATAATAAAGTCTGACAAAGAAAATGAATTTAGATTATCATTCAAAATCTGGTAACATATCACACAAAAGTGTAAAATAAGAAATTTTGGAGAAGAACCTATTCAACTCTTTCCTATTGATACTATAACTATCTCCAAAGAGTAGGCTGCTATGAAAACATAATTTGAATGGTCTAGATATTGTGCCAAGAATTTGCATTCCATATGCATTATAAATTAGTTTGAAAGCTGAGATTATGTCAAAGCTTTAAATATCTATTGCATGAGTTTGGACATTACAAATTTCCTCATTATTTTGGATTTGTATAGCATACTCATAAAGCTGAATATAAAAAAAGATTTATTACCTTATAAAACACATATTCAAATTAAAAAATTAGGTATTTATATCCATTTTATTGTATTAAATGAATACTGTATGAAATAAGTAATAATAATATACAACAAATAAATGTGTCTATACTCAGAATTAATTATATAATTAATTTGTATATATACATAAGTCATATATGTATACATATATACATACACAAGTCTTTAACTATAACTAGAGTAATTTTTTAATGGATACACAAGATAAAAAGATTTAAGTTGATACATCAAAAACAATATGTGAAGGACAGGGAGTAAAATTGTAGAACATTAGTACATATTCAAGGTTAAGTTATTATCAGCTTAAAATAGACTGTTATAAATATAAAATGTTTTGTGTAAGCCTCCTGTTAAACACAAAGCAAAAACCTATAGTAGATACATAAAATATGAAGATAAAGGAATCTAAGCAAACCACTGCAGAATTTCAAACTCATAAAGAGACAGAACAAGAGAAGAAGAAATGAACAAAGGAATTACAAAGCAGCTGGAAAATAATTAACAAAATGGCAATAGTAAGTCCATGTCTATCAATAATTACTCTAAGTGTGAATGGACTAAATTCTCCAATCAAAAGACATATTGTGGCTGAATGGATTAGAAAAAACAAGACCCAACTGTATGTTACCTACAAAAGACTCACTTCAACTTTAAGGACACAAACAGACTGAAAGGGATGGGATGGGAAAAGATATTCCACACAAATGGAAACCAAAAGAAAGCAGGGGTAAACGTACTTATGTCAGACAAAATGGATCCTAAGGCAAAGACTGTAATAAGAGACAAAGGAGGTCATTACATAACAATAAGGGGTCAATCCGACAAGAGGATATAACATTTGTTATAATATTTATGTATCTAACATAGAAGCACCTATATATATATAAAGCAAATAATAAGAGACCTGAAGGGAGAAATTGACAGCAATACAATGATAGTAGTGGACTTAAATATTCCACTTGCAACAATGGATAGATAATCCTGACATAAAATTAATATAGAAACATTAGACATAAGCTACACATTACACCAGATGGACTCAACAGACATTCAGAGAACATTTTCTTAAACAGCAGCAGAATATACAATCTTCTCAAGTGCAAATGGAACATTCTCCAGGATAGATCATATATTAGGCCACAAAATAAGTATTAATAAGTTTAAGAAGACTGAAATCATACCAAACATCTCTTCTAATAACAACAGTATGAAATGAGAAATCAATTACAAGAAGAAACTGGAAAATTCACAAACATGTGAAAATTAAACAACATGCTACCAAACAACCAATGGGTCAAAGAAGATATCAAAATATACCTTGAGACAAATGGAAATGGAAATACAACACACCAAAATTTATGGGATCCAGCAAAAGCAGTTCTAAGAGGGAAATTTACAGTAATAAACACCTACATTAAAGACAGGAAAGATCTCAAATAAGCAGTCTAACTTACCACCTAAAGGAACTAGAAAAAGCAAAACAAATTAAGCCCAAAGATAGTAGAAGGAAGGAAATAACAAAGACCAGAGTGGAAAAAAAATAAAGACTAAAAAGACAATTAAAAAAAATAAATGGAACTAAGAGTTGATTATTTGAAAAGATAAACAAAATAGATAAACTTTTAGCTAGACTTACCAAAAAAAAGAAAGAGAGAGAAAGACAGGGGACTCAAATAAATAGAAGTATAATGAAAGAAGAAACATTATAACTAATTCCACAATAATAAAAAAGATCATAAGAGACTACTGTGAACAATTATACACCAACTAATTGGACAACCTAGAATAAATGGATATATTGAAAACCACTATGACCAAATCATGCAGAAATATAGAATCTGAACAGACAAATTACTAGTGAGAATATTGATTCAGTAATCAAAAACCTCTCAACAGAGAAAAGTCCAGGACTAGATGGATTCTGGTGTGATATGGTGTGAATTCTACAAAATATTTAAAGAATGAATACCAATTCTTCCCAACTCTTCCAAAATATAGAAAATGTGGGAATACTCCCAAACTCATCTTACAAGGCCAGCATTACTGTGATACCAAACCAGATAAGGACACTACAAGAAAAGAAAATTACAGGCCAATATCCCTGATGAACACAGATGCAAAATCCTAAACACAGTATTAGCAAACAAAATCCAACAATATATTAAAAGAATTATACACCATGATCATTTAGGATTTATTCTAGGGATGAAAGGATGGTTCAAAATTTGCAAATCAGTCAATGTAATACAACACATTAACAAAATAAAGGGTAAAAATCATACGATCATCTTAATAGGTGCAAAGAAGGCATTTGACAAAATTCAACTTTCATTCATGATAAAAAGTCTCAACAAATAGTATAGTGAGAACTTACATCATAATAAACATAGTATAGGCCATATATGACAAGCCCTCAGCAACATCATACTCAATGGTTAAAAGCTAAAAGGGTTTCCTCTAAGATCAGGAACAAGAGAAAGATGCTCATTCTCACCACTTTTATTCAACACAGTACTGGAAGTCTTAGTTATAGCAGTCGGACCAGCAAAATATATAAAAGGAATCTGAAATAGAAAGAAAGAAGTAAAACTGTCATGGCAGATGACACAATACTTTATACAGAAAATCCTAAAGACACCACCAAAATATTATCAGAACTAGTAAATTAATTCAGTAAAGTTGTGGGATAGAAAATTAATATACAGAAATATGTTTCATTTCTATAAACTAACAACAAACTATCAGAAAGAGAAATTAAGAAACAATTCCATTTACGATTGCATTAAAAAATAAAATAAAATACCTATGAATAAATTTAATCAGGGAGGTAAAAGATCTGTACACTGAAAACTATGACACTAATGAAAGAAATTGAAGAAGACAAAACTAAATGGAAAGATATTCAATGCTCATGGACTAAAACAATTAATATTGTTAAAAGGTCCATATTACCCAAAGGAATCTATAGATTCAATGCAATCCCTACCAAAATTCCAATGGCATTTTGCAGAGACACAGGGAAACAGTCGTAATATTTGTATGAAAACACAAAATACCCCAAATAGCCAAAGCAATCTTGAGAGAGAACATAGCCATAGGCATCACACTTCCTGATTTCAAACTATATAACAAAGCCATAGTAATCAAAACAGTATGGTATTGGCATAAAAACAGACACAGTAAAATGGAAGATAATGGAGATGCGAGGATAAACCCACTCATACATGGTGAATTAATTTTCAACAAAGGCACCAGGAATATATAATAATGAATAATAATGGTGTTGGGAAAACTGATACCCACACACAAAAGAATGAAACTGGACTCCTATTTTACACCATACACAGAAGTCAACTCAAAATGAATTAAATAATTAAATCTAAGAATTGATACTGCATAATTCCTAGAAGAAAACATAGGGGTAATCTCGTTGACATCAGTCTTGGCAATGACTTTTTGGATTTGACACCAAATACAAAGACAACAAAAGCAAAAATAAACAAGTGGGACTACATGAAACCAAAAAGCTTATGCACAGCAAAGGAAACCATCCACAAACTAAAAGGCAACATACAAAGTGGGAGAAATATGTGCAAATCATATACCTGATAAGGGGTTAATATCTAAAATATTTAAAGGACTCACACACAAAAAAGCTGGTTTAAAGAATATGCAGAGAAATTGAAGACACATTTTTCCAAAGAAGACCTACAAATGGCCAGTACTTTTATGAAATGGTGTTCAACATCACTAATCATCAGGGAAATGTAAATCAAAACTAAGTGAGATATCATCTCACATCTGTTAGTGTGGCTATTATGAAAAGAGATGACAAGTATTGGCAAGGATGTGGAAAAAAAGGGACCCTTTTGCACTGTTGATGGGAATGTAAATTGGTGCAGCCACCATGGAAAAATAGTATGAAAGTTCCAGAAAAATTGAACAGAACTACCAAATGATCTGGCAATCTCACTTCCAGGTATATATCCAAAAAAATGAAAATATGATATTGAAGAGGCAGCTACACTCCCATGTTCACTGCAGAATTATTCACAATAGCCAAGATATGAGAACAACCTAAGGGTCCATCAACAAAAAAAATGTATAAAGAGGATGGATGGAGGGATAGACAGACAGACAGACAGACAGACAGACAGATAGATAGATAGATAGATAGATAGATAGATAGATAGATAGATAGATAGATAGATAGATAGATAAAACACTTATTTATACATTTGTGAATAATTTTAGCCATAAGTGAGAAGGATATTCTGCCATTTGCAACAACACGGATGCACCTTAAGGGCATTATGCAAGTGAAATAAGCCAGACTGAAAAAAGACAAAATACTACGTAGTATCACTTGTATGTGTACTAAAAAAAAAAAAGTTGTCAGGGCCTGGGAATGTGAGAAATTAGGGAGAGGTTGATAAAATGGTACAAACTTTTAGTTAAAAAATAGTGTCTGAGAATCTAAAGTATAATATGATGACTATAGTTAATTACACTGTGCTATGTAATTGCAATTCAAAACATATATGTATATAGAAAAACAACACAAAAGAGTCTCATGTTGCTTAAGTGTGTTAAATATGTCACTATATCTTAGGTTAAAAGCATTAAGAAAATCATTTTAAGCATCCTCAAAAGCTGTAGCTTCATAAGCATATCTGCAAGGTTAGAAGCTTCAGAAACCATTCACCTTTCAGTCTTCTATATATGATGCCAAAGAAGGTATCTGAAGCTTGTATACTAGTTCTGTTTTCCTATCCTTGTTTCAGAGAATAAGGAATTAGCCCTCTCCTGCTTTACAGTCCTATCCTGCTCTATTTATTCCCCCATCTAAACCATTAGGGGCTGCCTTTTCCTCATACACACCCTTTCAATACATGATCTCCTTGTTTGTACTCAGGACACTCCTGTGTCTTCAGCACCTTCCCAGCACAATTTCTGCTGGAAGCTTGCCCTAACTGGAACCTCATTCTTTCTTAAATAGAGACTACATTTATTTTTTTTAACATCTTTATTGGAGTATAATTGCTTTACAATGATGTGTTAGTTGCTGCTGTATAAAAAAGTGAATCAGTTATGAGCATAAATATATCTCCATATCCCCTCCCTCTTGCGTCTCCCACCCACCCTCCTTATCCCACCCCTCTGGTGGACACAAAGCACCGAGCTAATCTCCCTGTGCTATGAGGCTGCTTCCCACGAGCTATTTATTTTACATTTGGTAGTGTATATATGTGAATGATACCCTTTCACTTCGTCCCAGTTTACCCTTCCCCCTCCCCATGTCCTCAAGTCCATTCTCTAAGTGTATGTCTTTATTCCTGTCCTGCATCTAGGTTGATCAGAACCATTTTTTTTTTTTTTTTTAGATTCCATATATATGTGTTAGCATACAGTATTTGTTTTTCTCTTTCTGACTTACTTCACTCTGTATGACAGTGTCTAGATCCATCCACCTCACCACAAATAACTCAATTTCGTTTCTTTTTATGGCCGCATCTTCTTTATCCATTCATCTGTCAATGGACACTTAAGTTGCTTCAATGTCCTGGCTATTGTAAATAGAGCTGCAATGAACATTGTGGTACATGACTTTTTTAAAATTAATTAATTAATTAATTTTTTTTTTTGGCTGCGTTGGGTCTTCTCTGCTGCGCATGGGCTTTCTCTAGTTGCAGTGAGCAGGGGCTACTCTTCGTTGCAGTGCACAGGCTTCTCACTACAGTGGCTTCTCTTGTTGCGGAGCATGGGCTCTAGGCGTGCAGGCTTCAGTAATTGTGGCACGTGGGTTCAATAGTTGTGGCTCAAAAAAAAAAAAAATAGTTGTGGCTCGCGGTCTCTAGAGCACAGGCTCAGTAGTTGTGGCACACGAGCTTAGTTGCTCCACAGCATGTGGGATCTTCCTGGACCAGGGATCGAACTCGTGGCACGTGGGCTCAGTAGTTGTGGTTTGCGGTCTCTAGAGCACAGGCTCAGTAGTTGTGGCACATGAGCTTAGTTGCTCTGCGGCATGTGAGATCTTCCTGGACCAGGGATCGAACCCATGTCCCCTGCCTTGGCAGGCAGATTCTTAACCACTGCACCACCGGGGAAGTCCCCATGACTTTTTGAATTATGGTTTTCTCAGGGTATCTGCCCAGTACTGGGATTGCTGGGTCCTATGGTAGTTCTATTTTTAGTTTTTTAAGGAACCTCTATACTGTTCTCCATAGTGGCTTTATCAATTTACATTCCCACCAGCAGTGCAAGAGGGTTCCCTTTTCTCCACACCTTCTCCAACAATTATTGTTTGTAGATTTTTTTGGTGATGGCCATTCTGACTGGCGTGAGGTGATACATCATTGTAGTTTTGATTTGCATATCTCCAACGATTAGTGATGTTGAGATTCCTTTCATGTGTTTGTTGGCAATCTGTATATCTTCTTTGGAGAAATGTCTATTTAGGTCTTCTGACCATTTATGGATTGGGTTGTTTTTTTGATATTGAGCTGCATGAGCTGCTGGTATATTTTGGAGATTAATCCTTTGTCAGTTGCTTCATTTGCAAATATTTTCTCCCATTCGGAGGGTTGTCTTTTTCTTTTCTTTATGGTTTCTCTTGCTGTGCAAAAGTTTTTAAGTTTCATTAGGTCCCATTTGTTTACTTTTGTTTTTATTTCTATTTCTCTATGAGGTGGGTCAAAAAAGATCTTGCTGTGATTTATGTCAAAGTGTGTTCTTCCTATGTTTTCCTCTAAGAGTTTTATAGTGTCTGGCTTTACATTTAGGTCTTTAATCCATTTTGAGTTCATTTTTGTGTATGGTGTTAGGAAGTGTTCTAATTTCATTCTTTTACATGTAACTGCCCAGTTTCCCAGCCCCACTTATTGAAGAGGCTCTCTTTTCTCCATTGTATACTCTTGCCTCCTTTATCAAAAATAAGGTGACCATATGTGCATGGGTTCATCTCTGGGCTTTCTATCCTGTTCCATTGATCTATATTTCTGGTTTTTTGCCACTACCATACTCTCTTGATTACTGTAGCTTTGTAGTATAGTCTGAAGTCAGGGAGCCTGTTCCTCCATCTCCATTTTTCTTTCTCAAGATTGCTTTGGCTACTCTAGGTCTTTAGTGTTTCGATGCAAATTGTGAAAATTTTTTGTTCTAGTTCTGTGAAAAATGCCATTGGTAGTTTGTTAGGGATTGCATTGAATCTGTAGATTGCTTTGGGTAGTATAGTCATTTTCACAATGTTGATCCTTCCAATCCAAGAGCATGGTATATCTCTCCATCTGTTTGTATCATCTTTAATTTCTTTCATCAGTGTCTTACAGTTTTCTGCATACAGGTCTTTTGTCTCCTTAGGTAGGTTTATTCCTAGGTATTTTATTCTATTTGTTGCAGTGGTAAATGGGATTGTTTCCTTAATTTCTCTTTCTGAATTTTTGTTGTTAGTGTATAGGAATGTAAGAGATTTCTGTGCATTAATTTTGTATCCTGCTACTCTACCAAATTCATTGATTAGCTCTAATAGTTTTCTTGTAGCATCTTTAGGATTCTCGACATATAGTATCATGTCATCTGCAAACAGTGACAGTTTTACATCTTCTTTTCCGATTTGGATTCTACTTTTATTTCTTTTTACTCTCTGATTCCTGTGGCTAAAAATTCCAAAACTATGTTGGATAATAGCGGTGAGAGTGGGCAACCTTGTCTTGTTCCTGATCTTAGAGGAAGTGGTTTCAGCTTTCACCACTGAGAAGGATGTTTGCTGTGGGTTTGTCATATATGGCCTTTATCATGTTGAGGTAGGCTTCCTCTATGCCTACTTTCTGGAGAGTTTTCATCATAAATGGGTGTTGAATTTTGTCAAAACCTTTTCTGCATCTATTGAGATGATCATATGGTTTTTATCCTTCACTTTAATATGGTGTATCACATTGATTGATTTGTGTATATTGAAGAATCCTTGCATTCCTGGGATAAACCCCAATGGATCATGGTGTATGATCCTTTTAATGTGCTGTTGGACTCTGTTTGCTAATATTTTGTTGAGGATATTTGCATTTTTGTTCATCAGAGATATTGGCCTGTAGTTTTCTTTTTTCTGACATCTTTGTCTCGTTTTGGTATCAGGGTGATGGTGGCCTCATAGAATGAGTTTGGGAGTGTTCCTCCCTCTGCTATATTTTGGAAGAGTTTAGAAGAATAGTGTTAGCTCTTCTCTAAATGTTTGATAGAATTCACCTGTGAAGCCATCTGGGCCTGGGCTTTTGTTTGTTGGAAATTTTTAATCACAGTTTCAATTTCAGTGCTTGTGACTGGTCTGTTTATATTTTCTATTTCTTCCTGGTTCAGTTACGGAAGGTTGTGCTTTTCTAACAACTGGTCCATTTGTTCCAAGTTGTCCATTTTATTGGCATATAGTTGCTTGTAGTAATCTCTCATGATACTTTGTATCTGAGAACAACTGCAGTGTCAGTTGTTACTTCTCCTTTTTCATTTCTAATTCTGTTGATTTGAGTCTTCTCCCTTCTTTTCTTGATGAGTTTGGCTAATGGGTTTTCAATTTTGTTTATCTTCTCAAAGATCCAGCTTTTATTTTTATTGATCTTTGCTATTTTTCTCTTCATTTCTTTTTCATTGATTTCTGATCTGATTATTATGATTTCCTTCCTTCTAACTTTGGGGTATTTTTGTTCTTCTTTCTCTAATTTCTTTAGGTGTAAGGTTAAGTTGTTTATTGTTGTTGATTCTTTTATATTTTTATTTTTCCTAAAAACATTTTAGGAAATTTGTTGTTTATTTGAGATTTTTCTTGTTTCTTGAGGTAGGATTATATAATATAATATATATATAGGATTATATTACTATAATATATAATATAATATATTATATATAGTATAATATATATAGGATTATATAATATATATGTAGGATTATATTGCTATAAACTCCCCTCTTAGAACTGCTTTTGCTGCTTTCCGTAGGATCTGGGTTGTTGTGTTTTCATTGTCATATGTTTCTAGATATTTTTTGATTTCCTCTTTGATTTCTTCAGTGACATCTTGGTTATTTAGTAGGGTATTGTTTAGCCTCCATGTGTTTGTATTTTTTACAGATTTTTTCCTATAATTGATATCTAGTCTCATAGCACTGTGATTGGAAAAGATACTTGATACAATTTCAATTTTCTTAAATTTACCAAGGCTTGATTTGTGACCCAAGATATGGTCTATCCTGGAAAATGTTCCATGAGCACTTGAGAAGAAAATGTATTCTGTTGTTTTTGGATGGAATGACCTATAAATATCAATTAAGTCTACCTTGTTTAATATGTCATTTAAAGCTTCTCTTATTTATTTTCATTTTGGAAGATCTGTCCATTGGTGAAAGTGGGGTGTTAAAATCCCCTACTATGATTGTGTTACTATCGATTTCCCCTTTTATGGCTGTTAGCATTTGCCTTATGTATTGAGGTGCTCCTATGTTGGGTGCATATATATTTACAATTGTTTTATCTTCTCCTTGGATTGATCCCTTGATCATTATGTAGTGTCCTTCTTTGTCTCTTGTAACATTCTTTATTTTAAAGTCTATTTTTTCCGATATAAGAATTGATACTCCAGCTTTCTTTTGATTTGCATGGAATATCTTTGTCCATCCCCTCACTTTCAGTCTATAGGTGTCCGTAGGTCTGAAGTGGGTCTCTTGTAGACTGCATCTATACGAGTCCTGTTTTTGTATCCATTCAGCCAGTCTATTTTTTTGGTTGGAGCATTTAATCCATTTACATTTAAGGTAGTTATCGATATGTATGTTCCTATTATCATTTTCTTAATTGCTTTGGGTTTGTTATTGTAGGTCTTTTCCTCCTCTTGTGTGTCCTGCCTAGAGAAGTTCCTTTAGCATTTTTTGTAAAGCTGGTTTGGTGGTGCTGAATTCTCTTAACTTTTGCTTGTCTTTAAACGTTTTAATTTTTCTGTTGAATTTGAATGAGATCCTTGATGGGTAGAGTAATCTTGGTTGTAGGTTTTTCACTTTCATCACTTTATATATGTCCTGTCACTCCCTTCTGGCTTGCAGAGTTTCTGCTGAAAGATCAGCTGTTAACCTTATGGTTCCCTTGCTGCTTTCAATGTTTTTTCTTTGTATTCAATTTTTGATAGTTTGATTAATATGTGTCTTGGCGTGTTTCTCTTTGGGTTTATCCTGTATGGTACACTCTGTGCTTCCTGGACTTGATTGACTATTTCCTTTCCCATGTTAGGGAAGTTTTCAACTATAATCTCTTCAAATATTTTCTCAGACCCTTTCTTTTTCTCTTCTTCTTCTGGGACCCCTGTAATTCGAATTTTGGTGCATTTATTGTTGTCCCAGAGGTCTCTGAGACTGTCTTCAATTCTTTTCATTCTTTTTTCTTTATTCTGCTCTGCTGTAGTTATTTCCACTATTTTATCTTCCAAATCACTTATCCGTTCTTCTGCCTCAGTTATTCTGCTGTTGATTCCTTCTAGAGTATTTTTAATTTCAGTAATTGTGTTGTTCATCACTGTCTGTTTGCTCTTTAGTTCTTCTAGATCCTTGTTAAATGTTTCTTGTATTTTCTCCATTCTATTTCTGAGATTTTCAGTCATCTTTACTATCATTCCTGTGAACTCTTTTTCAGGTAGGTTGCCTATTTCATCTTCATTTATTTGGTCTTGTAGGTTTTTACCTTGCTCCTTTGTCTGTAACATACTTTTTTGACTTTTCTTTTTTATTTTTATTTTTTGATGGATGGTGCTGTATTCCTGTCTTACTTGTTGTTTGGCTTGAGACGTCCAGCATTGGAGTTTGCAGGCAGTTGGATAGAGCCAGGTCTTGGTGCTGAGATGAGGACCTCCGGGAGGCCTCACTCCAACTGATATTTCCTGGGGTCTGAGGTTCTCTGTTAGTCCAGCAGTTTGGACTCAGACCTCCTACCACAAGAGCTCAGACCCAACCTCCGGCCTGGGCACCAATATCCTGCAAGCTTCGTGGCATGGTGAAAAAAAAAAGAAAGAAAAGAAAGAAAAAAAGGAGCAGTACAATGTCAAAGAACAAAAAGCAAAATAAGATTAGAAAGTTAAAAAACTAGGAGAACTAAAATTATAATTGAAACAATTGAAACAAGGTAAAATAAAACCACAACAGAAAAAAGAAAGGAAAAAAAAGCGGTGGTGGAACAAGCCTAAAAGAGAGAACAATAACAAAGTATAAAAAATAAAATAAAAATTTTTTTAGGAAAAATAAAAATATAAAAGAATCAACAACAATTAATCAACAAGGTAAAACAGAACCCCGATCTAAAAGAAGAAGAAGAAGGAAAAAAAAGCCTTGGCTATGGGGGCGGAATTTAGTCAGGGGTGGAACTTAGGCAGGGGTGGGGTTTAGGGTAGGGCAGGACCTAGGCGGGTGGGGGGCATGACGTTTGACCGTGGGGCGGGGCCTCTGCTTAGGACCTGCATGGAAGGGGAGAGGCAGCATGTGAAAGGAGGGCCTCTGGAGTGTGGAGTTCTGGAGTCTGGAGGTAGGCCCTGAGGGAGGGTGTGTGGGTGGGGTTTAGGCCCAGGGCATTGGAGAGGGTCTCCGAGTGTAGAGGTTGGGCCCTGGGTGGGGGTGTAGGGGTGGGTCTTGGGTTCTGCACAGCAGGAGTGAGGCTCCCAGGGCAGGAGGTTAGGCCCGGGAGTCCAAGAGGCTCCCCGGTGCCTATGTGGACAGGGAAAGCACTGGCTGCATTCCCTTCCATTCCTTTTCACCCCTCCCCCACCATCTCCCCAGGGTCTCACCCATCGCTGTTGGACCCCTAACCATGGGTGGGTCCCGGTGGGTGTAGGAACTCCTTCCCTCCCCCAGCCACTCTTGTCCTGGAGGTCCAGCCTTTACTTTTGCTCCCCCTTCCCTCCCTCCCACTGCCTCAGGACCCAAGGGCCTCCGTGGGCAGAGGATCAGGCCTGGGATCTCAGCAGCTTCCTGGGGGCCCAAGCGCGTAGGGGAACCCTGGCCAGGCCCCCATTTGATCCTCTGCACTCCCGATGGTTCCCCAATTTCCCCCTTTGGGCGTGGGATCTCTTCCCCTCCCCCAGCCGCCCCTCAGGGCTGCCAGTCCCATCCCACCTCCACTTCTCCTCCCCTTTCACTACCCTCACCCTACCCAGTTGCTGGGGGTTCCTCCCATCCCCTGAGGTGTCCCTGGTCCCCCACCAGTGCCTGGGCACTAGGTGCGCTAGTTGTGAGGAGATCTGAATTCTCTGTACTCCTAGTACACCATCTTGACTCGGTCCTCAACTTTTTTTTTTCAAAAGGTAAGGTTGATAACCATTTTGGTTTTAGATCATTACTTTTCTTACCTCTTTGCCCAATACAATGTTTATTTGAATTTACTCCATAAATATACACTATCCTCCCTGTCGTCTCTTAAATGATATCATTTACTATGTATTAATCACGCCCTTTCACTGTAGATTTGTTTTTTGCTCCCACCTTCTTTTCCACTGAATATCCTTTGGTCATTTTCAGGGACACCAATACCCTCATGAATAATGCACTCAAAACCTACCTATCGAGTCTTGGCATCTTCTTCTCCAAAACCAATCAATTTTAGTCCCAAATTCCCTTGTTATGCCCTTTATCAGAAAGCCAGAAATATTAGCATTCTTAGTTTCAGATGTTCCACTTTGCAACCAGCATTTTCTGTACTTTGGATTATGTTGCTCATTTACTTCCATCGCCAAAATTATGTGGCATATTGACAGCTCCAATCCATGTTTCCCCACCCCCATTATTGATTTTTCACTCTTGGCTTCATTTATAACTTTTTTCAACCTAGTTGCCAATTTCCATCATTATAATCATGAATATTGCCATTGCCTTCTCCACTGGCAAAATCTTAATTCTTTATGAATCTTAATTCTTATTTTCTCCACACCAGAACCAGAGCCACCATATTTGGCATGAAATAAATAATCACATAAACTAAACAGACTTATTTTACATAAATTCTTGAGCATAAACCTCAAATTTATGCTTAGTAATGTCCAGCAACTCTATTGGATTTCTCTTGTGGGCTCATGTTTTCATGCCTTCAGGTAATAAATTCATACTTGCTTAAGCCCTCAAGACCTTGGCAGATGATCTTGCTTTATATGTGTAAATCGTATTCATTGGATGGGAACTCCTTTCTCTTTTTTGCTATTCACATTCAAGTCCAACTTCTCTTCTTCCTTTCTGATATAATACATGAAGTGTCCCCCTTCTGTAGAAATGCATTTCTGTTCTTGTGCTATAGATACAGTGCCCTCCAGATTTTAAGAAACTCAGCTGCTTTGGTTATCCCCTCACTTTCCTGCATCATTGTTCCCTTACTTTCTACTGGTTATTCCCATTGCTTTTAAAAACCTTTTCTAGAAAGTTTCATAAAAACCCCAAATCTTTCTGTGGTATTTCGTTTTTTCACAGAAATCCTTTGTAGTCAAACTTTTAGAAAGAACTGCCTCTTACTGTATCCTTGGTGTAATTCAATGGGGTTTCTAACCCCCATTATTTAATTAAAAACTGCTGCTGATTCCCATTACGTCTTTGCTTAAAAGGACATAATATTTTATTTAAATTTATTAAATTATATGTAGTTAGGTTATTTTTATTTATTTTTGGTCTATTTAAGTTCCTTTAGGACATGGAGCCTAAATCTTTCTTGTTTACTATTATATCCCAACACCAAAGGCTGTGCCTGTAAATAAATATTTGTTGAATAAATTAATGAAATAGCCATATTGAAGAATATCATCCAAATAGTCAATTTTCATTTAAGATGATGCTTAGGATGCATATATTTCAAAGTGGAAACGATATAAATCATTATGTTGTTAAGAAATCATTTTTACTATTATGACTATGCCATACAAATGTTATTTTGTGGAGGTTGAGGGAATTCTAATCCATTTCATTTTAAAATTTAGTTATGAATTTAAGAGCAATACAATAAAAACATTCTATACCACCTAAATTGTATTATCAAGGTTTGTGACATCAAGAAATTACTTGCAGTCTGAATAGACTTTCTAATAAGAAACACAAAGACCAATAATTCACATTTCCTTGTTCTATACATATCCCCAGCCTCCATGATGTCTCCTTCTGGACTTAAAGCCTGAATTTTATGTTCATTTCAAATTGATTTCATTCATTAATATATAACAACTTTATCCACAAGGAATATAATGCAAGTCACATAGGTGATTTTAAATTTTCTAGTAGCCACATTAAAAAAGTTTAAAAAGTGAAATTAATTTTAATGAAATATTTCATTTAACCAAGTATATCCAAAATATTATTTCAACTTGTAACCAATATAAAATTATTCACATTTTATATTCTATAGTCATACCAACTTTTAAAAACCCAGTGAATATTTTATATTCACAGCACTTCTCAATTTGGATGCCAAATTTTCATCTAAAATATAGATCTGAACTTAGATTTTATAAAATTTACAGTTGAAAAATTAGATTCACATATCCATTATAGACATGCTTAAAAGTTTCCCATTTACTGAAGTATTGTTTTTATGCTTAAATTAATTAAAATCAAATTAAAAATTCAGATCCTTTAGTCATACTAAGCACATTTCAAATGCTCAATACTCCTATGTGACTAGTGGCTGCCATTTTAGACAGCACAGGTATAAAGAAATGATGGGGCATAATTCCAATGAAAGCTTATATCCAAATGAGTTATTTTAGATTTTAAAATATACATTCACTACTTAAGGTGTATATATGTGTATATAAATAAAGACAGGTACAATTACTCTAAACATCTGACATAGAACAACACTCAAGTGGTAGCTTTTATTTCTATATTTTAAATAATTTCTATAAGCCTGACAGTAATCCTATTTAGTAGGAATGGCAAGCTTTTTTCCAGTTTTATAAAGTAATTATCCAAAATCTAGAGAATTGACCTCAAAATGTCTACCCACATTTTTTTTTTTTTACAAAGTCACTCAACTGAGTAACAGGGAAAGCTAGAACCAGACTCTACATATGCGCCATCCTCACTCATTATTATATCCACAGATACCTAATTCCACATCCACAAGGGTTCATCAAGGGTTTGCTTTGTTCTACTATGTGCTTATTGTACTAGTGGACGTTAAAGAAAAACATTTTAAAATTTTATTGAGGAAACTTACATGTATGACATGGACCATTTCAAAAGTGCTTTTTATTAATTTCATTTTTCCCTTGATTTATTAGGGTAAAAATTATTGGAAAAGTTATACTTAAATATACTTACTTGCTTGTTAATGAAAAACATTAAAACAACTTCTTATGGGGAAAAATCTAGTCTAGAAACAGAATACTTTTTTATATACCTGAATCGGCAAAAATTATTTAATAGTCTCTAAAATTTCAGCAATAAATTGGGTTATAAGTCTAAGGCTGTAAAATGGCATACAATTGTGTATTTATTTTTTGGAACAGGAAATAGGAGTGTGGTATACTACCCTTGAAAATCAATACAGAAAGTCTCAGGATGGGGCTGCTTTAAGACACAATGTAAGAAATATACAGATGACAAATGTTTCAATCAATTTGATTAAATTTCTTCCAATATATTGATTTCTCCCCTAAACATTTGATTATAAATTTTAGCTATTTATACACAAAATCTAAACATGTCAATAAGAAATACCTGTCTGTTAGAACACTAGATAACCTCATGATACAAATTATTATGGGCCATTTCTAATTTGTCAGGTATATGAAGAAAGGAAAGATGTTCAACTCAGTGCCATCTCTGGAAAGGAAATATCGTTTAACTCTTCAGTGTTTGGAGTAGAGAGTGGAATGTGTCAAGGGTGGGAAGCAGAAGGGCAACTGGCAAATGGGATACTCAAAGAAACAAGTGAGAGAGAACTGAGAAAAGAAGAAAAGAAATTTTCAGTGATGTTGCTGTGGGTTACAACTTATATCCCTTTTAAAGTTCTTTGTGAGTTGTAGGTGGAGACAGGAATTTTTTTTTTTTTTTTTTTTTTTTTTTTTTTTTTGCTTGCTGAATTGTACTACTTGGACTATTTCAAGCTGCGACAAAGCCACATGGGGTTCATAATTTATATTTGCTCACGTTACATTCCAGAGGGTATGGTTCATGGTTTCGAACCTAAAGTATCCAGATCCAACTTAAGATCTTCACTGTAAACCTAAAAGTCAAATATGTGTGCCCTGCAACTGCCAGACTGTTGAACTCCTCAGGTAACAGAGCAGGAATCAATCAGACAGGAGCCACTACAGATCTTAGAAAGGGATGTCAAAGTCACAGAGACAACGTGCAGATGATGCTAAAATAGAAAGAGGGATTTTTGTAAAGAAAAATGAGGCTTATGTGGTATTATGTGGGTTTACTCCACTGATGAAATCTTAAAGGCTTCCTGTGAAACAGTACATTGAAAATGAAGATTTCAGCAACCTCCTAGACACATGCTTTCTTAAGGAATGGCAGGCTCTTTGGATGGAAAGGAATGGTCAATGGCTGCCGTGCTGGAATCGGTTTAAGCATCCTCCAGACCTCACCAGCACAAAGAGCAGATACCCTTTACCACTGCATCTCCTGGAACTTGCAGTCCATTAGGGTTTTTGCAACCCCATACTATTAGGGTGTAGTCCCTAATAAAAACTAGAGAAATTCAGTGGATTGAAAGTCCTGTGACTCACCAATAACGAGTTAGCAAATGAGTGCTGATTAATAAGTAGTTAATATTAGCATTCTTGATGGGGGAATTTTCAATGTTTACCTAAGGTGGAATGGGTAAATAACCCAAGGGAAAGGCACCTATTACTGTTATAACCAGCTTCTCAGCAGCAGCTGCCTTCAAGTTACACTAAGCATGCACTTTAAAAAAATTTTTACCTTTATAATTTTCAAATAAAATTGTATGATTAAGTCTAATATATAAAATACATCAAAGCAAACCTGTTCCCTGATTGAAATGGGAGCAGGAAACTTTGCCTGCTCAACTTCCACTCTGCCTCTTTCCCTTGCCCAGCATGGACGCAAAGACACTTCCAAAAACTGCTTTAGGATCCAGTTAAGTGCATTTTGAAAGTCACAACTCTAAGCCATTCCCTTTTAATTTCCTGTATCCCAGCAAGTTGGTGCCAAATTATTAGGCAAAGCCCTAACTTCTCATTTAATAGACTTGCATTCTGTGAAAGAGTCTATTTTTCGTTTGATTATTTTGCTGCTTTCACTAACTAAATGTCCTTAATAGTCATAAGAGCGCACAGCTACTGAGTGCATACTATGTGCCTGCCTGTCTTCTAAACCCTGATTGCAATATGTCGTTTAATCTTCCCTACAACCATATAAAGTAAGTATGATTGCTATTATTATCATTATTAATTTTCCAGTTTTCCAGATGAGAAACTGAGGCTGAGAGAGATTAGGGAACTTATGCAAATTTATACAACTTATGAGGGTTCAGCCAGCATTTTGAATCCAGGTCTTCAGGTCTCCAGCATCCTCCCAGATAACCACTATCTATAGCTGCCACCTTTCTCATAGTTTGATACTTGGGATAGTCATTCCTAATTTCTGAATCAGAAATTCGATCTCTTCTCCCTATGCTGCTGTTTTTCCACCATTAATTTTATATGAATATATTTGTGTTTAGTCTTGAACATTCAATACAATTAGTCACCACCTTAAATGTATCATCAGGATATGTTAAAAACAACTTGGGTCAAAATGCTAGCTTAGGAGGTTGACGGTTGCTGATTTGCATGAGTAGCTGCCATTTGCCTATCTTGATAAATTGATTTCTATAAATGATAGGTCTGCTAATGCACTGAATGCTCCGGACTTTGCTTGGCCAAGGCAGTCATTGTTTGTACTCAGCATCCATGCTCTTTCCCAGGTTTCATGGGGAAAAATACATCCATTTACTAACTTTTTGCAGCAAAGCTTGCTAATCAGGTGCAGGCTGGGCTCCCTTTCTGCCAAGATGGAAGCAGGGTTTGTGAGTTCTCTGCATTCCGCAGACTCACTGGAGGGTCACCTGGTCTTGGTTAATTGAGTGAAGGAGTTTTGCCTGTGAGGTGAAAGGAATTAGTGACAGGCTTCCTATTCTCTTGACCCCCTGAGGTGGGATAAAAAGCTTGACTAGCTCCCCCATTTTATAAGACCAGTTGAGGAAAGATATAATTAAGGGAAATATGGTGTGTCATGAAGTTTTTCTCTTGTTTTGAGATGATAAAGTTCAAGTAACAATGTTGGGTTAGCTGGCTTTATGTTTAATATTTAGTTAGCAAGCGGTAGAGACAATCAACTATATCGTTTAGCACCACTGGGTTATAAATTTATCATTACGTGATTTAGTTGAGTGATGTTGAATAGGTCTTGTAAAGTTTATTGGAGTTCAAGAAAGGAAACTATCACACCTGGCTAGCTCTGATATAAGGGAAAGTGCCTTCTGGGAGTTGGTTAGACTTTCTAATATGATCAATGGCCTGGTGTTACCCAGCAGAAAGAAATAAAAGACTTGACTTGGAAAGTGTGTTAATTCTTCCAAGCTATTTAGTATAATTTAATGCACTGTATAGTGCTCCAGGGTATTGAAAGAGTTAAACTCCCTGGACAAAATAAAGAATTACACCCTTTTTCCTGGAAAGATCAGGCCCATATGTATAGAGAGAACTTTATTAGCAAGGGTATTAAAATTGGTTTCACTGTAAGCAATTTTCCTAGGTTCCATTTCTGTGCCATCTGTCCTTTTTTTTCCTTACCAGTAAAAGCAATAAAATGTACACATTCACTAAAAAGAAAAGAATAGAGTTTTATGGTATTCAAGGGACATTAAAATTCTGTTCTCTTGTAGAATATATCTTGATCTTTCAGAATACTGGTCTAATGACTGATTTCTAATATATCTATCTCAAGTTATTCATATTTTATGTTAATGGTCACATAGACAAACTGGGTAAAAACCATGAACAAAACAAACCCCATGTAATATAAGCAATAATTGCCACTGGGAATACAAATTGTGGTTATAGTTTGATATAGGAAGGCGAATCACAACATATCAGACATGAAATAGGGCTGACCTTGCCTTTGTGGTCAGCTTTTATTAAGAAAAAAAAAAGGCATTTAAATTAATAGGAATTGGGTCTTTCAAAGAAATACTCCTAATTTCCTGGACTTGGGGCCTGATCACAATAGAAGATCATAGGTAAGAAAGAATCAAAAGATTTAATCAGCCGTGACCAATCGACATTGCTTTTTGTTAATTAAATACCACTTTCAATGAACTACAATTGGGTCTCCTGCCTTTGCCTCTGAGCTGTGCCTCTGCCTGGACTTAAGTTTTGTTACGGAGTGTTTTCCTGCACATGTTTAACCTTCAAACTACTAGCACTTATCAGTTTAAATTGAATAAAAGTTTTCAGTTTTACTTTTAACACGCAACCCAATATTCTCTGGATTTGTAATAGAATCATATTAAATACTGCCTCCAAGGAATTTGGCCCAAATGAAGACAGAAAACCATACATATGTTTGGAGCTAGAGTTTTGACCTCTATATAATTTAGATATGTCATTTTCTAAAATCTTGTGGGCTGGAATATGTCATTCTGTGATAGTAATAGTATTCTGAACTGAACCCTTTTTAATGCACGGATCTCAAATCATTTTTCAAAGAAATAAAGAGTGTTACACATGTTATTCAACAAGGGAAAGTCAAGGACAGGAAACTTAACTTTCCTTCCTGAAGTTGTTCTCTGAGTAGGAAATATTTCAAGGATAGTGCTTAAAATAACATACTATTGATTTTTCTGGGTCATTAGATCACAAGTATTTTATCCAACTGCATGTTTCACGCTTTACCAGAATGTACTGGCACCTTATCTCCATGGGCCTTTCGGGTTTTTAAAGCCCACTCTTGTCTATTATCTAATTTGATCTGTGAACATCGCTATGCGCCAGTTGTCTTCTCTGAATCTGTTCTCTCTGTCCTAAAATGCGGATGAGTAGCTTGCTTACCCAAGGCTGAAACTGGTCAACTGCTGAGCAAGTTCACAGGCCCAGAAAAGGCCTTTCCTCTGTGTTGCACTCTCTGCTAGAACACTGAAACTAAATATGTTGCTTGATTTTTAAAACAATACTTAGAAATAGCATACTTAGTTTGTTGTTTTTTTTAATAACATAGGAATACATGACTGTTGCAAAATACGCAGAGAGTACAGAGAAATAAAAGGAATAATCATCCTCGTAGGCCTCCATCAAGACGAAAATGCTGTTAACATTTCCTTTCCAATCCCTCAGCTGTGCATTTGTGACATAGTTGACACAATGTTATATTTTCATTTTTGTGTGCTGATTATTTCCACTAGAATTGTAATGTAGATGTAATAATATGATAATAAGATTTTGTAAATTTTATTTTAATGGCAACTAATAACTGCATGTATCAACATCTATTTCACTATTCTATATTTGGACATATAAAACTTGAGTATGATAAATGAATGTGTTTGTTCATATAGTATTGAATGAATTTAGCATTGGTTGCTTAGAATTTTCTAGAGATATAGTTTGACAATTATGAAGGTAAACATTTTTTTTTTTTAATTAATTAATTTATTTATTTATTTTTGGCTGTGTTGGGTCTTCGTTTCTGTGCGAGGGCTTTCTCTAGTTGCGGCAAGCGGGCGCCGCTCTTCATCGCGGTGCGCGGGCCTCTCACTATCGCGGCCTCTCTTGTTGTGGAGCACAGGCTCCAGACGCGCAGGCTCAGTAGTTGTGGCGCACGGGCTTAGTTGCTCCGCGGCATGTGGGATTTTCCCAGACCAGGACTCGAACCCGTGTCCCCTGCATTGGCAGGCAGATTCTCAACCACTGCGCCACCAGGGAAGCCCAAGGTAAACATTTTAAAAGCTGTTGATTGTCAAAAGTTCTCCCTTGCACAGCTGTCTTTGCTCTCTGAATGACTGCATTCAGATCCCAGTTCTAGCTCTTATTCTTGTTAAGGTTAAGCAACTTAATCAAAATACTTAACTACTTTGATCCTTAGTTCTTCCTGTGTAAAGTAGTGATAATCATACAGATCATAGAAGCCATTGCTTTGAGAGTTAGAAAATACAGGTGCAGGACGTAGAATGATGCTGCCAGGTATCAAACATGTGCAGTAAATATTATATATTATATACTCCACCTGCACATATGAAGCCATTTATCATGCATTCCCCTTGACATCATAGTGTTTGCTATTGAATTAGGATGTTAAATGGATGTTTCATCTGAGTCCCACAGACAATAAAATAATGTACGGAGGAAATGCTAAAAGGCATAAAAACCCTTATAAGCATCTCACCTATATAAAGGGGGTAAAACAATTGCTATTCAATATAAACTATCCATTATGTCAAATTTCCACATTTTTAAATTTTGGTTCATCACTCTGTTTTGTTCCTTTGATCAATTTTTTTCTCTATTCCATTACCATAGGAGATGCACACTTTAAAAAGATAAGATGGTATTAGGAACATCTTTGTGTCAAAAATTTTAAAAATTAGTTAAAATGAACAATCTTATCTAAGTCACCAAAACTGTTTAAAGAAAAATTGGAAAATCAGAAAAATATTCATCTACTTTTTAAATAAAGATAGGACTTCTTCATTCAAATGATTCTTTTGCTCACTTTCTCTCTCTCTTTTTTTTTTTTGTTAATTATCAGTAGTTTTTCAATATTAATCTTAGAAAAGAACCAAGTTTTGGTTCTGTTGACTTACTCTTTTATAGCTGCTTTATTTCACTAGATTCTCCTTTTTTTCCTAGTAAACATTTTGTTACAAATCTTTAACTAATTTTCATTTTGGTCAGAAATGTAATCAATGTTATAGAAATACAAGTTGCAGAGAGTATTAAGAACAAATTATGTCACTTATTATTATTAGCCAGAAAATCCATATATAATCTATAAGGTGTTTTTGCATAGGCATATTAACTAATTATACTAATTAATAAGTTAAATTATTGATTTTGGTGTTATTTAAGTTATTATCTGAATGTGTCAAGCATAATTGTAGGTGCAGGAGAAAAAGATGACGTGGCCTTTAATGTAAAGAGACTAATAATCTCGGCAGCCTATTATTTCCTCTAACCCAAGGCCAATCTCACTTTAGGAAGAAACACTAAATGGCTGTGGGTTGGAGGGAACCTTCACACACACAGCCTTTCTGGCAACATTTTTGGTCTATTTGTCTGGGCGAAGCTTTGATACCCTTAAGCAGCCCCGTACCTAGTTACATAAAAGGTGGCTGTTAGTCCATATGTCTTTACCCACTGGTGTGGCAAAAATGCACAGGCTTCACTTAAATCTTAAAACTTATGGTTACCAAGGGGGAAAGGGGGGGGGGGATACATTGGGAGACTGGGGTTGGCATATACACACTAGTATATATAAAATAGATAACTAATAAGAACCTACTGTATAGCACAGGGAACTCTACTCAATACTCTGTAATGACCTATGTGGAAGAAGAATCTAAAAAAGAATGGATATATGTATGTGTATAACTCATTCACCTTACTGTATAAAAGAAACTAACACAACATTGGAAATCAACTATACTCCAATAAAAATTAAAAAAGAAAACTCAAATGATATCTGCAGTCATGCACTTTGTTTCTATTTTATCCCTAGTCAATAGTCAGCTTCAGTAACATAACTTTTAACAACATCTTAATTTTCTTTTGTTTAGGAATTTTGATATGTGAATAACTTGCCTCTAATGCCATATAGTCATATAAACAAAACTTAAACGTCTTTGTAATTTTATTATTTTTGCACAACTCCTTCCTAAAATCATTATAACATGACATTTACTTACAAGTAAATGTTTCCTATTACTGGACTCAATGTCTGATTTCAGTAAAATTTCCCCCTCTACTTAATATTTGGGTCTTTCGAATAAGAGGTAATAGCCGCTCATCTAAATGTACTTGCTTCCTTGAAATGTAACACGTATTTGTTGGCATATATCTGTTTTAGATACAATAATAATTTTTTTAAATTTCACCCAAAATTCTCCTTAAGTTTAGAGGACCCTCAGATAATACTTTTACATGATTACTTTTCATTCATATATGTGTGTGTGTTTGTGTTTCTCATCTTAAGTTTCTTCTGAAAACAGAAGTAGAAAACTGAATGAAAGAATTCACTGTGGAATGTTGGCCCCAACTGTGAATGCTAGGAAATATATGATAAAATTCATCCTTTAAGACTTCCTCATTTCCTTCAACTGACCTGAGAGAGTTCCTTCTGTGATAAATGTGGGAACATTTTAATGGACCAGTTTCTAGCAACAGAAGAATGTGCATTACTGTCTATGCTAACATAAGTACTTAATATAATCCTATGAACTTATAAGTACCTTTTAGCTGACTGCCAAAAGTATTTCAAATCTTTGGACAAGAGGATTGTAATATTATTAATCTGGATTCCTACTCAAAATGATGATAGTAATGGTTATGGTATTCAGAAATCCCAATTGCCCAGTTAAAAAAAAGTTGAAATTACTAAAAAGGATAAGGTGCTAAAAGTTGAAAACTTAAATGTCACTACAAAATGTAAATATAAATACAGAACTCATGATATCATATGTGAAGAAATACAGCTTCTTGCAAACAGGCAGCATTTGTGACAACAGGTTTGTTTTTCTTGGTGGCAGTGTCTTCAGTAAGAACTTTGCCAAATTTCCATTCTAGATCAGAGGGAAAAGAAAGCCCCAAGGATAGTAATAACAAGGCTTGGAATGTTTCCATGATTTTTCTCATGTGAGTTAAAATTATTTTTAACAGCAGACACACTGAAGTAAATTTGTTATTTTTGAATATAAAAGTTATTGTTTTAATCTGAGAGCTGATATTTTAATGAAGCATTGTTGAATTTGAGGTATATATATATGAGATTTTGGAGGTGTTCCTGTCAGACTGTAGTTCATATCTTTTTCTTTTTCTTTGCAACTGTTGAGGTTATGAGGGGCCTGAATACAGTCATGAAAAGGAAAAAAATATAATAATAAAATATGTAATAGGAACCTGGATCTTGGAATTCTCTAAGAGCTTGAACTTTTTACCCTTCTAACACTTTTTTTTCCTTCTTTCTCAAGATGTCAATCTATTAATCACCACTAAATAACCCTCTGAGGATTATTTTTTAAATGTGTGACTATATCTGTGTGTGCGTTCATTTCCACTTGAATGAACTGGATAGGTTGGAGGTTGCTGAGAAAGCAAATTAAAACAAACATATATGTTACAAAATTTAAAGTTTAGATTTGTCGTTTCTATTTTTTCTCTCCTCCTGTCTCCCCCTCATTTACTTGGTAGTTTCCTAATATTTTAATCTGTATCTTTTTCTGAGGATGTCTTTCTGCATAATCACTACTGCTATACACCTGGCACATTGACCTCTAACCTTTTTATAACTAGGTAAGAGGGCAAAGAATATACCTGTATAAAGGAGAAATGCTTGTAAACGTGTCTAGCACTCTAAATAGCTAGTTTCTTGGAACATGTGACAGAGGGCCACATGCCACTGCCCCTGTCTTAATGTTGCTTGATGAAATTATACATTGATGAGTCTTCCTTTCTTATAGCTCTTCCTTTAATGACAAGGAGCTTCCTGCATTATGGAAACTATTCCTGAATAAGCCTTTCTTCTCCCTCCCATCTTTACATTCCTTGCTTCCTCCATGATCCTTACACAAGTAAGATGAATTTTAAGAAATAAAATAGGATTAAAGTTTGGATGTTTGTAGTTTAAAATTTGTATATTTGTAATTTGGAAGGTTGTAGGCATTTCTTCTGGCTTTTCGTAATGGGTTTTTATCATGCTTATTTGAACCTTCAAATGTTATTTTTCACATGTGATTTTTATTTACTATTAATGTATTTTAAGTTCCCAACTTTGTTCAAAACATTTTGAAACATTACTTTGTGACCTGGTTTATAGCCGTAATGCTTTACTTGGCAGAGTGGGAAAAAACGACAAGCTTGGATTCCAGCATACAGACTAGATTTTTAAGTGTGATAAAAGTTTCTTTAAAAGGTTTATTCTTATTAGATTCCCAGTAACCTTAATAGTAAACACTTCTATGCTTCCTTTCTGCATATATTCTTTTCACTCTCAAATTAAAAATTGAAATGAAACATAATAATTACAATGAGGAAGACATTTTTAAGAAAATAATACATGTTCTCAGAAATGTTGGATAATCTCAGGAAGGTTGTATTACGATGAATCAATAAAATTATCTCATTTCACACTCAATAAAACTTTTCTTTTTAGTGTTATGTCAGTATTAAAGAATTAACCTTTAATTGGTCCTTTAATATCAATCATGGTTTATACCATATCATATCAAAACAGTTTATCTTCAAAGGTATATAAGATGTAATTGTATCTTTTCATACTCACAAAATTAGCTTATTAGATAAGTATCCCTTAAGCAAATGAAGCCTCAATCATAAATTGAGGGAAAAAATCAAAATAAAGATCTACAAATTGTCAGAAGCTATGGGTATAGAAAAAGTGTTATTAAAATTGCTAAATTTAAAGCATCAGGAAAAGATGGTCATGTTGTTACTGTTTTTAAATTGCAGTAGATATTGAGCTTACTACAATTATCTGATTATTTCAACTCCTTAACTGTATTAATTAAGAAACAAATCTCCAGATGCTAGTTGTAGCTATATACACCAATCATCAATATGAACCCCAATTTTGATATTAGGGACAGTTACTTTAAGTGGGCTCAAATTGTTTTAATGATTAGAAATGTAATTTTTATCTGATTTCCAGGGAAGTAAATAATAAGGGAGTGAAATGATGAAAGTAATATATTCAATCTTGAAATCAGAAGTGTTAAAATGTTGAGCCCCGTAAAGCAATCTAATTTGAAATCAAATTTAATAATAGAAGAAAGAGCAATAATAGCAGGTCAGAAAATGAAAAATATTTAAACTCAGTAATTGTTGAAATAAGTTTTTATTCTATTTTCTCTTACTCCTTTCCATATAGAAAAAACAATGAGATTAAAATAACTAGACTGACTACTCCTAGAATACTTACATTATGTGGCTTCTGGATTTCTTTCATTGATTTATTTTATTCATGAAACTATCCTCTTAATATTATGAATACATCTTGGGACTGGTGGTCATCCACTAGATCCTTCACTTACTTTGTCTGCTTTCTAGTCAAATAAAAAAATAAACATAAATAAATAAATGGAAAATGTGACTGGCTTTAATATGGACATTTAGATTGCAGATTTCATGGTATTGCCCTCCTCCACACCAGTTTTATTATTTTGGGATTATTGCAAATGCATAAAATTACAGATTATTTAAACATATATGAATATAATTGACTTGTCACGTCAGCAAGGGAAGGGAATAGAGAGATCACCAGCTTTGCATCAATATGTTCCAATACCTACATTCTGTTGTTTTCTTTGTTTTTCCTTCAGATAGACCTCAACAACCTGAAGAGAAAGATGTACAGCTAATCATTTTAAAGGGCATATTGTGCAATTGTGAAGAGTTACATTTTCTTGAAATATCATTATTTAGGAAATATACATTATCAGAAAAGTAGACTGGAGTCAAATAATCAAGAGATTTAAGTTTTCAGGTAAAGAATTTAAGTTCACTGGCAGTCCAGTGGTTAGGACTCTGCGATTTTCACTGCTGAGAGCCTGGGTTCAATCCCTGGGCAGGAAACTTAAGATCCCACAAGCTGCAGCGCAGCCAAAAAGCATAATAAGTTCTATGGTAAAGATCCTGGACTTTACCTTGTTGGTAATAGAAAATTGTTACATTTATATGATTATGTTTTACTTCTACTATAAAAAGCATGCTTTTTTAGGTACCATTAGAAAATGATATAAAAATAATTGAAGCTGACTTCAATTATTTACTTCAAGGAGCTTACTACCTAGCTTAGAAAATAATAAAAATACTTAATACTAAAAAACGTATCAGTAATTGCAAACATTCTTTATGGAATAAAGAAATAAGTTAGTGTTCTATCCCAAATATAGACATTGTATCCACAAACCATACGATTTTATACATAGAAACATTCCCCAAATCTACAAACAAATTGCTAGAAGTAATAATAGAATTTAGCAAGGTAGTTAGACAGAAATTCATAATCCAAAACCAAAAATTCAATTGCATTATTTGCGCAAAACACTGAAGGAATTAAAAATCACCTCATAATTTTTAAAAGATTTAATTAAAAACATCATAATTTGCCAAAGCATCAAAATGTATTTAAGAATAAATCTAACATAACACTTCAGTACTATATAAAATTATAAAAATGTATTTAAATATATTAAAGAAGGTCTAAATTAATACAGACACATAAATAATTTTATGGATAAAAAATGCAATATGATAAAGATGACAATCCTGGCTTGTTGGTCTATGGAATTAATGTAGTTTCAACTTAGATACGAACAAGTTCAGTAGGCCAATTCTAAATTGT